>NC_133381.1:42665858-42717653 GCF_049309525.1 Garra rufa
TTTAATGTTTGTGGAGAAAAAAATAGATACTTTTTTTGTGGAAACTGATACATTTATTTTTTTTGGATTCACAGATGAATAGAAAGTTAAAAAGAACAGCATTTATTTGAAATAGAAATCTTTTGTAACATTATAAATGTCTTTAATGTCACTTTATCACTTTAATTAAATGCATGATTGATGAATAAAAGTATTCAAGTATAGAGTAATGATGCTGAAAATTCAGCTTTGATCACAGAAATAAATGACATTTTAACAGATATTCACATAGAAAACAGCCTATTTAATGTTTTTTTATCAAACACATGCAGCCTTGGTTGAGCAGAAGAGTCTTCTTTAATATGTTTGTGAAGTAAAAAAACATAGATACTTCATTCATTTTTTTGTGGAAACCATGATACATTTTATTTTTCAGGATTCACAGATGAATATAAATCTTTTGGAACATTATAAATGTCTTTCCAGGCACTTTTGATCAATTTAATGCATCCTTGATGAATAAAAACACTGAGACATGATGCTGAAAATGTAGCTTTGACCACAGGAACGAATTGCATTTTAACATAGATTGACAGAAAACAACTGTTTTTAAATTGTAATGGCATTTCACAATATTACAGTTTTTACTGTATTTTTGATCACAAACGCCTTTGACTTTCACAAAACATTTTAAAAAGTCATACTTTAGAAATTTGTTCATTACAGTTAAACAGGAGATGTATTGATTATTTTCTTTAATCTTAATCTCATAATTCGTCTTATAAAGTCGTCGTTGCTGTAATAATGTGCAAATGTCATTTCAATGTAGAGCAGCTTCATGAAGTTCAGAGGTAGTGCTCATTTCTGGGCCCTATTTATTGAACACATTCTCATCCGCATCTCTTTCTCGTCTCGCAGGGTCTCGTGGTTCCCGTGATCAGAGGAGTGGAGGGAATGAACTTCACAGACATCGAGAAAGCGATTAATGAGTTGGGAGAGAAGGTGAGAGCGATGGACTGAGCGAACCATCGGGCTGCTGTCTGAAGACATGCTGATTTAGCTGCAAATGGAGCGACTAACCAGAAATCTTTATTTAGCTAAATATGTTACATGACCTAAAAAACAGCAGTGGTATCACTGGTAAAACTGATGTCAAGTGAAGGGGGGAAAAATTCAGACCGTGTAATTTCTGAAAAACGCTGCGGTTTATTCCTCTGATGACTCTAATAATGTTTTTAAGAGCACCATTTACATCTTCGC
The DNA here is from genome assembly GCF_049309525.1 of Garra rufa. Classification (NCBI taxonomy): domain Eukaryota; kingdom Metazoa; phylum Chordata; class Actinopteri; order Cypriniformes; family Cyprinidae; genus Garra; species Garra rufa. The sequence continues at coordinate 42,667,098 of NC_133381.1, forward strand.
ATTTAGCAAATGCTTTCATCCAAAGAACAACCAAAGTAATTCACAGAAGAGCCAAAAATAGCCATAATGTGCCGTATCAGATTTATTAGATGACTGGATTAAGAAACAAACTACAGGATGTCCGCTGGTCCTTAAAACGTCTTAAAATGCCTTAAATAACGTTTTCCTAAAATGTCTTAAATTCAGATTCGATTGGTCTTAAATATATTTTTTTTATATATTTTTATCACATTACCGCTAGAATATCTGACAATAATGGCTGTTTACAGCAGATTTCCCCAAACATTTCTTGTTTATAAATTTATAAATGTATTTCAAACATTAATCTTATAACATTATTTATTGCGCTTGTAATTTTGCAGTGTAAATTATGTAATCTGCCTGGTAACAGCCCTATAGAATTTATTGTTGAATTCTAATAATTTGAGTTGTAAGGTGATGCATACATTTAAAAAGTAAAAAATAAAAAGGCCTTTATAAAGGTAAATATTAAAATATGCTGATTTAAGTATGGTAAAGTTGAACACTGATGAAAATACTGCTTAAAATATTTTTGTGTGGAATATTGTCTGCCGATATGGAAAGTTCACTGTATATTGTAGTAATTAATATCATAAATGACATTTTTAATTTTGAAATTTAGTTTTCTTGCATTAAATTAATATAAGGTGGTATTAATAAGGTCTTATGTTTCACTTGTTCATGTCTGTAGAAATCTTGAAACTAGAGAAGACAAAGTGTGTTTTTCTGTTAAGTGTTAAAAGATATTTTATTAGTGTTCAATATTGTAGGACTTTGCCACTGACTTTTTAATATTTTAAATTTTAATATATTATATATTGATTAATATATAATTTAAATCAAATTAAAAAAAATTTAGCCATCATTCCAGCATCACTGCACACTTTCAAAGCCATATATCAGTGCATTTAATCGATTGTATTTCTAAATATTAATTGTATTTTAAGCAGTTCATAGTCAGAATGAAGATTCCCCGAAACATTTCTTGTTTGTAAATTCATAAATGTATTTAAAACATTAATATTTTAACATTATTTATTGCACTTGTAATTTTGCAGTGTAAATGCTTTAATCTGCCTGGTAACAGCCCTTTATTGTTAAATTGTGATAATTTTGAAATGAAAGGTGATGCATATGTTTTTTTTTTATGTTTAAGTATTAAGTATCATTAATGACATTTTAGCTTTGAAATTTAGTTTTCGTTTTACAATAAACACATTAAATATTAGATATGCTGTATGTATGTAGTATAATGTTTATTTCTATTGCAGGATTAGGGTCTTAAATTAATATAAGGTGGTATAAAAAAGTCTGAAAGTCTTACATTTCACTTGTTCATATCTGTAGAAACACTGAAACTGTTTTTTTTTTTTTTTTTAAAGTCTTGCTAGTTTCCGACTTGTTTTGTTGTTGTTTTTGCGTAGGCTCGTAAGAATGAGCTGGCTGTGGAGGACATGGACGGCGGCACCTTCACCATCAGCAATGGAGGAGTGTTCGGCTCCATGTTTGGGACTCCCATCATCAACCCGCCGCAGTCGGCCATTCTGGGCATGCATGGCATCTTTGACCGGCCCGTGGCCATCGCTGGAAAGGTTAGATGAGAATTTTGTTTGGTGTTTTCTGTGCCTTTCAGTGTCAGTAGAATCAAAAGTTTGTTCGGGAAGTAAAATTTCCATTCATTTTCTCAAAAGGAAATTATTATTTTTTTGACTATAACTTATAACAAGACTGGCTAATGCAAGCTCTGAAGTTGTTTATCAATGGTTTATGATTTTATCGATGCGTCCATTTGGAATTTCAACAGCTGAATCCATGTAGGAAAAAATACATTACCCATGATTCTCAGCAGCCTTCACCAATCAGAGAGATGGAGTGAAACACTTGTGCTAAAACACCCACTATTGAATTTATTTTTACTACAGAAAAAAAAACATAATTGCAACTTTTTATTTGACAATTAGACTTTTTATAATCACAGTTGGAAGTTTAAATCTTTTTTGCAAGTTTACATTTCAGTCTGACATTTTTGACTTTGAAATTTAAGGCCTGGAAAACCCTTAAAAATAGCAATATTCCTGAAGGAGTACTTCAAAAGTGCTTGAATTTTATGAAGACAGTGTATCTATGAACTAAGTGTTTAGTTTAGTTTTTTTGATATATCTTTAATATTTTTTCACTGAAGCTCCACCCACTATTCAGTTTATTTTTACTACAGAAAAAAACATAATTTCAACTTTTTATTTGACAATTAGACTTTTTTTAATCAGTTGAAAGTGGGACCTTTGGAGTGGATTTTTTCAGATCAAGACTCTGGAGTGCATATTGTGATCATTTGTCAGGATTTGGGAGTGTTTTTTTCTGATGTTCTAAACGAAAAAGAACACAAATACATATCCCTTAAGAAAATGAACCATGGTTTTAATTTAAAAAGAGAAGTGAGATTTCTAAAAGTTTGAAAAAGCCCCTGAAAATTCAGTAATTTCATTTTACAGTATCTGTATGAAGTTCTTTGTGTTCTTGTTTAATTTTTATTGTTCAGTATCGATTATTTTAATAATTGAGTAATCTGTCAGTTAACGGTTAATCTAGCAATCGGATAATTATAAAAAAAAATTAATAATTGTAGTAAAATAAACCTAAGTTAACGATAGCCTGCAAAAATGACGTACATATGTAAAAGCTACGAGGCAATAATAATTAGTTCAAATAGTTTCAAAAGCAAGTAGGCTTTATTGAACAAAACTCTTCAAATGCATAATGTATTATAATTAGTAAAGTACATTACGCATTATAACAAATGCCTGCAGAGGCATTAATATTTAATCCTTGTTTAATGTTGATTCAACAAACATTTATTTCAAAATGTCCACTTAATCTTTAATATTTGCAACAATTCTTTATGACAGAAATGCTGCATGCACTGTAATTTGTTGAATATGTGGACATAAACTCAGGGCCAGAATTTAAAGAGCGAGCTGGCAATGAAAGTGAAATGTTACACACTCCAGTCGGTGTCAAGTCATGGGTGTGGAAGTATTTTGGCTTCAGAAAAACAGATGGAGCAGTGGTAAGAGATGTTGCCGATATCATATCATAATAGATATCGTGTAAAAAATATCTAGTATTGAATCGGATCGAATCGCATCGTATCACAGGGAATTCTGAAGTATTGAAAATAGGGCTGGGACACGATTAATCGCGATTAATCGCATCCAAAATAAAAGTTTATGTTAACATACTAAATGTGTGTTTACTGTGTGTATATATAATGTATGTATAAATACACACACAAACATGTATATTAAAGAAAACTGAAAATAAAAATTAAATTAAAATAAATAAAATATTTATAATTCTATATATAATCTAAATTAAATACAAATATAACTATCCACACATATAAGTATTTTTTAAAGGCTTTACATGTATGTGTGTGTATTTATATATACATAATAAATATACACAGTAAACACACATTTAGTATGTTAACATAAACTTTTATTTTGGATGCGATTAATCGCGATTAATCGTGTCCCAGCCCTAATTGAAAATAATCGATTTCGTTGGCTTAAGAAATCGGTATCGAATCGTCTTGAAGGCTCCGGTTTACACCCCTAGACAAAATGCAATTGAAGATTTTTTCAAATTGAAAACTCGAATAGAATCGAGGAATTGTTACAGCCCTAAATCTGAGTTTGTAACATTGTGATTCTCCTCCTCACTGGTTGGTTTGATTCATGGCTTTAACAAAGACTTTTAAATCTCTCTGGAAAAACTGAATGGAGAAGTAGTTCCTGGAGCAGCGCTGCTGTGAAAGTGTCTCTTCTCTTCTGTTCTGACGTTGTGTGGTTTTGTTCAGGTGGAGATCAGGCCGATGATGTACGTGGCTCTGACATACGACCACCGCTTGATCGATGGCAGAGAGGCGGTCACCTTCCTCAGGAAGATCAAGTCTGTGGTGGAGGACCCTCGGGTGCTGCTGCTGGACATGTGAACGCTCCCGGACCCCCGGCCGTCTCCCGCCGCTCGCCACACGCGTCCTCATCTCCTGCGGAATGGGTACGACCCACAAACCCAGACGCGGCAGCGGTAGAGTAACTAACGGAGCGGGATTTGCGTTGATTAGCTTCATGTTACGTTGTTTTATCATGTGTACGTCCGCTGCACTGTAAAAAAAAAAAAAAATGTTTCAAAAAGTTGTTTCAACTTAAAATAATTACCTCCCTGACTTAACATTTTTTAGTTCAGTCAACTTGAAATGTTAAGTTACGAAATGTTCATTAAGTGACAACTGGAATATTTTAGTTGACTAAACTAAAAATTTTAAGTCAGCGGGGTAACAAATTATTTTGAGTTGAAATAACTATTTTTTTTTATTTTTTATTACAGTGTGGGTTTTCACTATATTACGGAGGAAGTGGCCCTGTTCTATGTACAAAGCGGCGCACAAAACATGACCTGTGCAATTATTTGTTTCCAAATGGAGAATAATATACAGTATATCCTATTTAATCTCTTCGGTGTAAATGATCGGAGCGGCCGAGCAGAAACACTATGTTCCAGTGAGTCGCGGGTGCTTGTTTTTGTACACCAGACCTGGACGTGTCCCGCACAACTCCAGACCATCGAATCCGGTCTGCCTGTGTAAAGAACCAAAACTAGATCAGATTTTTAAACATTAAAATCAATCAAATGCTCACCATCTCTTGTGTCTTTCTGACTCTGTTTGATTTGAGCTTTTGCCGCGCATCAACAGGGTTAATAAACAAATGATATAGAGATTTATCTGTATATAGTGAGAGATATGTTATTTTAGAGTACTGTTATAATTTTGTTAATTTTTTGAAGTAGAATTATTTTTTTTACATTTTAATTTATTTTCATTGGCGTTTTTGTCGTTTATTATTATTATTATTATTATTATTATTATTATTATTATTATTATTATTATTATAGTACACTGCCGGTCAAAAGTTTGGTATCAGTTAGGTTTTTAATGTATTTTAAATAAGTTTCTAATGCTCATCAATGTAATATGGTTAAATACTATGATGTAAATCTATTTTAATATACATAAAAAAAATCTAATTTATGTGATCAAAGCTTGATAAAAATATGTTTTTTCATGATTCTTTGATAAATAAGTTGAAAAGAACAGCATTTATTTAAAATAGATCTCTTTTCTAACAATATACACTGCTGTTCAAAAGTTGGTACATTTTTATTTTTTAAGAAATTATTACTTTTATTTAGCGCACTGAAAAAAATGATGCATTGAATTTGCTAAATTTTTAAAAGGTAAAGTTAAAAGGTAAGTGGTTGCAATCAATTTATTTTAGCTGCGTTTATGTAAAAACAAAAGTTGTTGAAAGTTAGTCAACTAATTTTATTTAAATGTAACTAAAATAAATTTAATCTAACCACTTACCTTAACATTTTTTAGTAAATGCATTTTTTTCTTCAGTGAAGCATGTTAAATTGTTTTTTTTTTTTTTTAAGTGATAGCAAAGACTTTGTTAGAAAATATTTATGTTTTGAACAAATGCTGTTCTATTTAGCTTTTTATTCATCAAAGAATCCTGAAATTGAATCCAAAAATGGATCATTCTAATAATAAATCAGCATTTTAGAATGATTTCTGAAGGATCATGGGACACTGAAGACCGAAGTGACGGCTGATGAAAATGTAGCTTTGCATCACAGGAAAAAAATATATTTTAAACCATTACTTTATATTGGAGTAACTTTTTTGCAGTATTTATTTTTTTCTGTAGTTTTGATTTAAAATACTATTTAAGTTTTGCATGTTTTTTTTTTTTTTTTCAGTTAATCTTTATTTCTAGTTACAGGTAATGAAAATGTTTCTTTGTGGTTTTAGTTTTAGTTAAAGATAAAAACCCTGGTGAGGACACCAGTTTTTTTTTGGTACGTTATTTTAACTAAAATACATCAGCTATAAAACACACAGGATACAGGAGTCCAAAAACATCTTAAGCTTGGATAAATAAGGACTGGATACTCTTAATTTGTTTTGAGAGAGAAAAAAAGACAACGCTAGATTTTATTTCTGTTTATCTTTGTTTTTCTCCAAATGCTAACAAAGCAAGACAAAAATAGTTCTTCAGGTTTGTAAAGTGTTTTATGAAATTCTTATAACGCATGTATTTCTCATGTATATTAAGAAGTACATTTCTTGAACGATTGCAGCATTCAGACTCTAACTAACACTGGACACACATATTACCAATGCAGCTCAGATGAGGTTAATTTCACCTTTAGAGCGCTTGTGTGTCTGTGTGTGTGGTTGTGTTTAACACGCATGCAAGGCTTCTGGAGAATATGAAAGTAAGTTACAGTGCAAGGGTCTCGTCCTCGTCTTCACGCTGAGAGCCGGATGTGGTGACAAGAGCTCCTAGTTTGGTCACATGTGAAGGATGCTTTGAGGTCACTTGGTTTGTTATTCTCACGCCTGAAAGATTAGAAACCAGAAACCTCCCCTGCTTTACTATTCCACAAACACACGTGGTTTATTTATTAAAACACTTCTTACAAATGTCAAAGATCATGTTAATAAGACTTGTGTGCTTTAATGACAGATTTGTGTGCATTCAACAGCATTTCTCAGAAGGATACGCACAATAAAGTAACAAATTCACATGCAATGCATGACTGAATGTGATATTGCATTCACCTGCATATCTGCAGTAAAGCCGAGTGCAGTTTTAATGCCCCAAATGTGTGTCGATCAACCCGTCTGCTCTCTGCAGCTTCATGCAGGTCTGTTTCTGTGAAAACTAGGACACTAAAGTTCATTTTTCAGACATTTGAACACTTCTTGACTTCAAGTGGGAAATAGAAAACTGCTGATGTGGAGAAATGACTCCTGCTGCCACCAGATGGTGCTAAAAGTACAATGATAAACCATAAATCCTCCTGAGACTTCCAGAGGTCTTTGGGACTTTCAGTGCTGTGATCCGCTTCTGTGCTTCTCAAAAGATTCACCCACTTTTATTGTTTCTGCCTGTCAATTTAAAACACAGCGAGTTGTTTTCACTCCTACAAGTCAGGCTGAAAATGAAATAATTTAAAATTAGTTATACATGAAACTCAGATTAAAAAATTGAATTAGCAGTTTTGGGGGTAATGCATTACAAGTAACGCAAGTTACATAATAATGTTACTTTTTCCAAGTAACTAGTAAAGTAACGCATTACTTTTTAATTGACATGAAAATATCTGTTTAAATAATAAATATTTATTGATTAAAAGCTCTCATGTTGAGAGAAATCCTGAGCAAGATGTTCCTTTAGTTCTAGAATAAATGTGAACATGCATTAATTCATCTCACTCACTAAAAAACAGATACAGTGTTCTTCAAAATGAATAAAAACTGAAATAATTAAATATGTTAAATCATCAATCCTTTATGTTTTTAATCCCATTTTATTAACCGATGTCTTTGCTGCCGACCTTCGATGATCCAATTCATCCATACTAATAAGCACAAATGACTCAAGATAATCTAACATTTGTTTTCCTTTTTTTATTGCTGAAGAGTTGATGTTTTTTCTTCTGCGGTCTACTGTACAGACGGAGATTTACTTTTCTCTAAGTCTGAGGCTTTTGCTTTGAAGAGGCTTTTACATTTGACAAAAATAGAACTTTTTATATTAAAAACAAACAAGCAAGCCCTGCCCAGATTTAAAAAGTTATGCAAAAGTAACAGAATGCATTACTTTCCATAAAAAGTAACTAAGTAACTAATTAGTTACTTTTTTAGGGAGTAACTCAATATTGTAATGCATTAAAAGTGCATTTAAAAGTAAATTTCCCCAACACTCTTAATTAGTATATATTATATTGTATATTGTTGATAGTTTACTGTTATGTTTATATTTGTCAAAATGTGCAGTGTAGCACTTCCATTTCCATCAGTTGCAATTTATAACATTTCTCATTTAGACTGTTTGATGAAACACAAGTGAAGCCTAAATTAAAAATTTAAAAAAAAATTTCTCACCCTCAGACCATCAAAGGTCAGATTTGTTAAAATGTGTCATTCCATCACTGTCTCACCAATGGATCCTCAGCAGTGAATGGGTGCCGTCAGAATGAGAGTTGAAACATCTGATAAAAACATCATAATAATCCACACCACTCCAGTCCATCAGTTAACATCTTTACAAGACAAAAACTGAAACAAATTCAACAAATTTTTAATAATCCATAATAATGCTTCCTCCAGTGAAAAAGTCCATCTCCTGTTGTCTCTCACATCAAAATCCAGCCACAAATTTGGTTTGTAAACGGTGTTTGATCTGTGCAGATTTCTCTCCTGATTCAGACCAGACTACTTTTTTACTGGAGGAAGTGTTATTATGGATTATAGACTCGTATTTTTTTGTTAAAAACATCTTACTGATTGATTCGTTTCATCTTTTGTCTTCTCAAGATGTTAACTGATGGACTGGAGTGGTGTGGGTTATTGTGATGTTTTTATCAGCTGTTTAGACTCTCATTCTGACGGCACCCATTCACTGCAGAGGATCCGTTGGTGAAGAAACAAACTCACATACATCTCACAATGGCCTGAAGGTGAGCACATTTTCAGCAAATGATCTTATCTTATTAGTTTTGGATGAACTATTACTTTAAAGTGATGGCTGCCAGTGACGATCTGACAAATGTGGCATATATATTGTTTTTAAAAAAGGTATTAAAATTGGTATTAGTACTACTAATCCAGTCCAATCAGAGCCTCAGTGTGCTTTTTAGATTTTTGACATCTAGACTCATAAATGAGGACAAATAAGATTCACAGACTTTTTACACATTGTGAAATATTTTCAGAAGAAAGTAAATTGAGAGTCAGAATGTGAATCTGTGGTAATATCAGGAGGTGTAACAGGCGGAAACAACCGGAGTGGGTGAATACTTTCAGAAGGCACTACGGCGTCAGTGAACTGCTGAGTGTGAGCCACGGGACGGAGTTAAAGAACGGATGACACTTGATGTCGCTCACACCGCCGCCTCCTGATCCCAGACGATAACACGCATCAAACTGGAGCAGCTGCGAGACACAGCAAGAGGAAAACATCATCAGCGACTCAATGACTGACATCTTTAGTTAGGAGATGCACAAACAGAATAGAAAACAAGCATGGAAGGCATTAGAAAAACACAGACACACACCTCAAGCCACCTTTATGAGTTGAGATCAGAATAATTGGCAAGTATAATTTACATTACTTTCATGCTTCATTCATCCATGTTCTTAGTTTTCATATACTGCAATATCATGTTTGATGTAAAGGGGTCGTCGGATGCCCGTTTTACACAAGTAAGTATGATTCTTCAAGGTCTTCATGAAATATCTGCAAAAAACTTTGGTTAAACTTCCTCATTAGTGGTGTAAAACAACACCCTTTTAACCTTGTCAAAAACAGCTCTGTTCAAGGTGACCTGCTTTTGGTGCATGCCTCTTTAACTGATAACCTCTCTTCTGTTGTTTGTGTATTCACAAAAATACTGATGTAGGGGAGAGTGGGGACGATTGCAACATGGCTTATTTCCTCAAGCAGGAATGAGATACAGAGATGATATTCATAATGCACATGTTTTATTTGCCTCTCATACTTCCTGGAAGAAATCAGCCACATGTGATCATTCCTTCTACAAAAAATCTATTTTAAGTTTAAAAAGTCATAGTGTCTTGTTTGTGTGACACACTGTAAAAACATTTTAATCGGTGCATTCTGAGCTTCTGATAGGCATGGCTAGTGTGTGTCAATGATATTGTCTCCAGCTAATATACCAATTTGTATCATGGCTATCACTGTAGGGACATCAGTGCTGTCCCTTCCCACAATAAAATGCGTTACTTACACACTATTGTGCTGTTTAAATACTGTGCAGTTGCTTTGACACAATCTGTATTGTTAAAAGAGCTATATAAATAAAGGTGACTTGACTTGACTTGACAATATTGATTTAAAAGCTTGCCATAACATTACATAATTGTAATTTCATAATAATAATGAACCCCTTTAATTGTTAGGTATCTCTCCTTTTTTAAGTGAATAGGTAACAAATCTGCTTGTTACTTAAAGGGATAGTTCACCCAAAAATGAAAATTTGATGTTTATCAGCTTACCCCCAGGGCATCCAAGATCTAGGTGACTTTGTTTCCTCAGAAAAACACAAAGATTTTTCACGAAAACTGGTTTAGTCTATCAGCCATATAATGGATGTGGATGGGCACCAGACCTTTAAAAGTAAAAAAAAACATGTACAGACAAATCCAAATTACACCCTATGACTCGTGACGATAAAAAATAATATAAAATGATTTAAATACTGTTCAGTTTCTCCCAAAAACCGATCGTTTCGTGTCTTAGGACATTAATGTATCGTCACGAGCCGCAGGGTGTAATTTGAATTTGTCTGTGCATGTTTTTGTTTACTTTTAAAGGTTTGGTGCCCATCCACGTCCATTGTAAGGCTGGCAGACTGCACCGGTTTTCGTTAAAAGTCTTCGTTTGTGTTTTTCTGAGGAAACAAAGTCACCTACATCTTGGATGCATTGGGAGTAAGCAGATAAACATCAAATTTTCATTTTTGGGTGAACTGTCTCTTTAAGAATGTTTTTCATATACTATTCTGTTTTTTTACAGCCAATTTGCCTTATTAAAGACCCTGACTGTGCACAAATCAAATTAAGAAAAAGCAAAATGATATTTAGGACTGATTTAATTACATTTTATTGAATGTTGCAACTATCCCCTATTGTGGGGACAGTTGCAACTATTCACTTTGTCTATTTAAGTGTAAATTGTGTCTATATTATCATATGTACACATGTTGCAGCAATATGGGGGAATAGCTGGCAGATGTGGCTTTATTGTATTAAATTTTGGCTTTTCAATACAAACAGTCTCTGAGAAACTAAAGGAAATGCAAAATGTGTTGCAACCGTCCCCACTCTGCCCTGTATTTACAAAATCCAGCAAACCCAGTGCAGTTTTAACCCTGAACACTCAAACACTGAGCATACTGTCTATCAGTTTGCATTGAGAGAGCAGGTACCTCTGTGAGAAGCGAGGCAGCTGCAGTGCTGAGGAATTCTGGGATATGGAGCGGAGTGTGAGGGTGAATGCCTGAAGGGTGGCACTGCCACAGGGGCTGCGGAGAAACAGTTGAACAAATGAAAGCAACTCTTGACAGTCAAGAGATTTTTGTGTATTTTTAACTGAAGTAGTAGATTTTTGGAAACTGCTATAATGCCTCAGCAGCCTGATTAACTACCTCTGTGTGTGAAAAAACACTGGCGTTCGCTAACATAAAACATTTTCAGTCATTTATGGATTCATTTTGAGTTTGTCAATATTAAACCAGGAATAAGAACAGCTTACCATGCCAGTTAGAAGCTCATATAATAACGCTCCAAGACTCCACCAATCACACGCCTCTGTGATTTTTGACACGCCTCCAATTTCTGCTCCAAATCAGCAAAAACAATCTCAACTAGTTATTACATCTCAAGAGAAGGGAATCTGTGTTAGAAATATACTGTTGCAGTTTGATGAGATTGTGAAAAAAAAAAAATAATAATTTTTGAAATGTTTCACCTGGTGCACAGTACATCTCTTCCATTGCTTTCAGGTTAATTTCGGCCTGAACTTCTGTCCACTGCCCAAAGTACGTAAGACACGCCTCACCTGTGTGCAAAACGTTTGAGCAACTGTTTGAAAATGCTAAAAACCGATGTCTTTTGTGAAACACAAAAAGAAATACTAGACAGAATATCCAAGCTGCCAACTGTGAAACTGAAACATTGTCGAGCACCGAAAAGAGCAAAACCGTTTTGTAAAGGTAAATACACAGTCAATAAGTCCTATATTCCAAGTCTTCTGAAGTCATTTGATGCTTTGTATGTAGAACAAAGTGAAATTTTAGTCAGATAGCACATGTACATCTGCAAGATGTCTGTTAAAGATCACTTGATCTGGAAAGCATCTGACAGACGTCTATAAGATGTCAGTTTTACATAGATTCTAAATCATAAACATCTTAAAGACATCTATTTGACATCTGATAGGAAACGTCCTATAGATGTATTGCAGATGAGCAAACACTCTCATCTTGCAGATGTAAATGTAGACGTCAAATAGACGTCTCCAAGATGTTTGTTTGCTATCAGGGAGTCTCATTTGCAGTCAAATGATAGTAAGGTGTAATGGGTGGTTTTGGTTTTGTTTTGGGATTTGCTTCATGTTCTTGTTTTCATGTCTTTTATTTTGAAGTTTAGCCATGGTCCTTGTCTAGTCTTGCTTCCCTTGCCGTCTTTTTTTCCCTGTCATTGGTTCCTTAGTTTAATGTGTCATGTTCTCATTGGTTGTCTTAGTCATGTGCCTTGTTTTTTATTGGTTTGTTTGTGTCATGTGACTATCATTGTCTAGTATAAGTAGCCCTCGTGTTTTCATTGTTCCTTGTTGTGTATTGAAGTTATAATCTGCTGTTGATGAGTTCTGTTTCTAGTCTGTTCATGCCATGTCAAGTCAAGTCATTGTTTGGATTGTTCGTTTGGATTTCTGGATCAATGTAAATAAAGCTGCATTTGGGTTCTCAACTTCAACACGCCTTCAGTGGACTCATTACATAAGGTGAGTAATGGCAATGATAAAGCTGCACTATTGTTACAACTTTTTGTTCTTTTCAGATCTTGAAAGTATAAATCACCATTAATTTCTTTGTATGGAAAGGCACAGTGTAAACATCTTGTTATCAATGACAATTTTTTGGGCGACCGTTTCCTTTTCCTGCAGACTTCAGTTCCAGCCTGCTCCAACACACCCTATCAGAAACTTTTTAGCAATCCTGAACACCTCGATTAGCTGTTCCTGGTGTGTTGTAGCAAATTGAAGCTAAACTCTGCAGGATAGTAGCCCTGCAGGAGCAGGGTTGGCTACGCCTGCTTTAGTTTAATTGTTGAGAAATTTAGGACAGAACTCTAGTCACTTTCCTACAGAGTTTACCTCCAACACCAATCAAACTCTGTTTGTAACTAGTAAGTCTGAAGACCATGATCAGGGTTGGAGTTAACCTCTGCATGAGAGTAGCCCTCTAGGACTAAAGTTAAAGAGCCTTAACCAAGGATAAAGACGTACCACTATTGCGTAGTAGAATATTTTGTGGGTTGAGGTCCTGGCACACAATGCCCTGCTCATGAAGACTTTCCAAGGCCAACAGAATCTGAGCCCCCCACAGTCGCACCTCATCTTCAGGGAGTCCCCGTCTACCCCACATCAATTTGGCACTGAAGTTCTTGGCCTTAATTTGGGGGTGAAGCTGTTCTAGTTCAGTCTCGCTCCGACAGGAGCTGTTTGAAACTTGTGGCTGTTTAAACGAAGAGTTGAAGAACTCGCAGTTCTCCATGTCCTCCTTCCCGACCTCCCTCACCATGTCAACACTGTTCACCTGAGAAGCCATCTTTGTAAAGTCTAAAGAGATACTTTCTTGTTTTTGAGGTGTACATTCAAATGGATTGCGATGAGAACTGATCTTGCTCAATTCAGCCACAAACTGTGAAATCTGTCCATTTCCAGTGAGTTTACAGTTAGTGACACCTTGCTCATGCATTTGGTTTTGTGGAGGTAAATGTGATGTGTTGGGAACTATCCGCACTCTCTGTGGAAGAACATCAACCGTGCTGCAAAGGGTTGGTTGTGCGTTTTCACCAAATAAAGACGCTGGAGTAATCTGAGATGCAATGCTAAATCCTAGAATATCTGAGTTCAATCCTGGTACAGTGAAACTCAGACAGTCCTGAGCAGGTTCCAAAGCATTCCAAGCTTTGTTCAGATCTATGCAGGAGTCAATGCGCTCAATGCGGACATCATTCCCTAGAAGGTCGGAAGTGACATCTAGAGGATCCCGAGTGTCCACAATCACACAGGGATGAATGGGAAGAGGAACATTATCCTGAGGTATAGACTTGAGACCATTGGGTAGACCGACAGAAGGAAGCGCATTATCTGTCCTTGTTGCATACAAACTTAGAGAACTCCTCTGTTGGCGTCCTGAATCTTCACAGTAGGAGTGGGTTGTACAGTTCTCAAGACGATAGTCTTGAGTTGGGCTGCCTGGCCTCTCAATAGGTGTGGTTCTCCCATAATTCTCATTGAGGTAAATCTCCTGCTGGAGAGCAGGGAGGGTGTAGCTGTTCTTCATAAAGATCTTGTGCTGGTTGGGGCTGAAGCACTCTGGATGCTCCCTCACTGCTTCACTTCTGACTCTGTGAAGTCTGGAAAAGAGTCTTCCACCTATAGAAAAGCAAAGCCATTAAACCATATGCCATTATGCTCTCCAAGTACCCTGTGACTATGAGGAGCTTATGGCAAGGCAACTTTTTGAAACATCTGGGTGGATCAGGGTTCTTTGCATCTGGACCTTGAGGTCCACTGTCCTGCAGAACTTGGCTCCAACTTTAATCACAAGGCCTTCAGGGTTAGTAGAAAATGGAAAGGCAGTTGAGTTTGATCAGGGTTGGAGCTAAACTCTGCAGGATAGTAGACCTCCAGAACAAGATCTGAAGATTCCTGATATACATATTTTTCCATATTCTTTATACACAATATTCTCATGTATGATCTCTGCAACAGCAATGCTTAACAAGTTCCTTAAATTTTATCTCTTGACTCTAGCTCAGGGGTGCCCAAACTGCTCAAGGTCTTTCTAGGCATATTAGAAACTTCCAGGCAGGTGTGTAAGGCAAGTTGTAGCTAAACTCTGCAGGATATCCGAGTTTGGGCACCCCTGCTCTAGCCACATCTCTTTCATGATTAGACTTCAGTAATAATTTGGATACTATAGAGCAGAAATGTCCAATTCTGCTTCTGTTGTGCTAATGTCTTGTAGAGCAGGGGATCTCAACTCTAGCCTTCGAGGTCCACTTTCTAGCAGGGTTTATGTCCAATCTTGATCAAATTCACCTGCCTGTATCTTTCTAGTAATCCTGAAGACCTTGATTAGCTTGTTCAGGTCTGTTTATGCAGGTCCTTTGCTGGTTTATGCTGGTCATGTTGCTGGTCAGGGACCAGCATAAACCAGCAAAGGGCCAGCATTAACCACCAAAGACCAGCATAAACCAGCAAAGGGCCAGCATTAACCAGCTAAAACCAGCATCCCAGCACCAAAACATACCTAACCAGCATATGCAGTTTTTTTTTTTTCATCAGGGAACTGCTTTGGAACAAAATACATGTGAGAAATGCTGCAGAAATACCCTGAATTATCTCACCTTGAACATTTTCTAGATGAAGGAACACAGTGTCTTCACTGACATAGTATTTTAGCAACTTCACCATGAAGGGCACTCCCTGAGGAATGATGGTCGACCTCTCACGACTCTCCCAGCTCGACTTCGGTAAACTCTGTCCAGAAAGCAACATTTTTTACAGTTTTACAGGTAGTACATTAGAATTAGGCCCTGTTCCTTAACCTAGTGAGCTGTCTCTTCAAACAGCCTTTTGAAGCAACATAAATGTCCTTGTGATGCAAAGTCAGAATAAATGATTGATTATTAGAAAGCATTTTGTATTTCTTTTAGTTTAGTTTCTAAAATGTAGCATTTTTTGTTTTGTCCACTCGTCTCTGTGATATCTATTTGAGCTGAAGCTTAATATCTCAAGTGTCTGGTTTCAGTAACCCGAGACGAGTTTGTACTCAGATTCAGGCACAGCAGCTTTTAACAGGATCAATCCAAACAGACTCGCAGTAATAACAGAAGACGTAAGTGTATTCCCAGAGCTGGATCCAGTAGGCTGGCCTGATTCCAGCAGGCACTCACACAGCGCTGTGGTCAGAGGTTTTCTGAAAGGAATCCATACACTACAATACTTCTGTCTCAAATGCCTACCTTAACGATAAATGTTTCCTTGCTTATCAGACTTTCAACCGTTAGCACCTGTTGAAGACACAATTATATACGATTTTAAGATTTTTTTATATCTATTGCACATCCAGTGATTGTAACTTTCTGGAATATAGATAAATGACTGACCAGATATTTCACACTTACCTTATCAATGATTCCAATGACTTTGCACATAGCCAGATTCTCCACTGGTGAACTCAGATGTCTGATCGACCGAAAGCGCAAGCTGCTATAACCCTGTTGACCAGGAAAAAAATGTGTCAAGAAAATAAATAAATAAACAGACCATAGCCTATAATTAACATCTGTCTTAGACTCACATTGCCGTAATATTGTTTAACAGTTAATATATGGTTCACATTGCAGCAAAGAACCAACCAGTTAAGGCCAGTTCACACCAATATCTGTGATCTTTTAATAATCATTTTAACACTAAGCGAAGCTATCTGACTTTAAAGGGGTCCTATTGTACTCTTTTACAGTCTTTATTTTGTTTTGGGAGTGCACTAGAACATGCTTTCATGCTTGGTGGTTCAAAAAACGCATTATTTTTACATCATTTATATTAAATTAATTACATTTCTTTCTTAGTTTTTTTTTTTTTTTTTTGTCTTGTTGCCACTGTGGCAGGACTAAAACGCTGTCTAAGCTGATCACCAATCACAATATATTTCGTTTTTCAGAACACTGCAAAAAATGCTTTTCTTACTTGTTTCTCATCTTGTTTCCAGCCAAAAATCTAAAAATTCTTAAATCAAGACGGATTTTCTAGATGAGTAAAAATTGTCTTGTTTTCAGGAAAAAAAAACAAGTCAAAATTAAGTGTGTTTTTGCTTAGAACAAGCTAAGAGGCACTTTTTATTATGGATCGACTTGTTTTGGACTGATGGAGAGAAACACTTGTCTATGCCATTCTAAAGCTTGGGAGTTTCAGAATATTTTCAATATAACTCTGATTGCATTTGTCTGAAAGAAGGAAGTTATATACACATAGGATGCATGGAGGGTGAGTAAATAATACACTACAGTAAGTGGCTGTCCATGCTACATCATTTATGCCCGAATATACACACCACACACTGGCTAAAGTTAAAAAAGTGAAAAAAAGCATAATAGGACCCCTTTAGACACAGCTTGAGTGTGTAAAGTGGCATGTTGTGTTTTACAAGAAATAAATGAAAAATAATTACAGTAATGTGAGATTGAGGAAAGGATGAGAGAATATATTAAACTGTGGCTATAAAAGTCAAAAAGAAAAAAACAAGTTCAGTGGAAGCCTAAACAGATGTGCAGTCATGCATCACCTACTCCTAAATGAGTGGATCCTTTAGTGATGTTGTCCTGTAAGTAAGAGATGAAGATCTCCTCGGCTCTCTTCAGATATTGAGTGGTCTTTCGTTTCACGGCTTCACGTCTCTCTTTATTTGGATCCACTGTAAGACACAGAAAACTGCATTAGTGTGGAGATCTGTGATTGACTCTTGTCTAAATTCTGACCTTAATCTTAATCTGCCATTATATCAGACACGTCTTTGTTTATTCCCACAAGCGTTTTTGTTTTCCTCTTACAAACCATTATAGCTCATGCTGTGGATTAAATTATGTTTTGCCTCATTCAAAATCGAAAATGTCTTTACGGTTTCATTTTTGTCAGCATTTGTTTGATAAGTAAGGCAAATGAGTTGCATATGAGTTTTGAAAACACTTCCTCTAATTTTTGTACCTCTATGCTTTTTATATATACAGTATTTCACATGGTTTGACCACAGCAGCTGACTTCTGTCACGGCCCTCAACACATTTTGCTTACACAGGCTCAGCTCAGGGTTATTCTAGCTCATTGGAACAAACACTGATCTTTTTTGTGCATCACAATGTTCATTTTGGACATTCTTGTTCCTTACACTTAGAATTTAAGGCCAAATGATCAGGATTTCCCACAATAGGAAATGAGAAGGATTTGAGTTGATCAACCTCCATCTGACTATTTAAAATGGATAAACCCCAAACACAAAACTCCAAAGCTTGAGCTGAACTGAAGTGATTGACAGCGGCGGCACTCTTTAATTACTTTATAACCCATTTATGCTGGTAACCCCACACTGCAAAGTTTTCAATAATAAAATCCATATTTAACTGCAGGAATTATTCCAAAATTGTGATTGACAATAGCTGCATTTCCAATATCCCTTAAATTGTGCAAATTAAAATTGCAAATTAAAAATACGCCTAATGGAAATGCGCCAATTGCTCAAAAAAAGTTTTTCAGGCAATTCGAAAAAGGAATATTTCGCGAAACAGCAATGGAAACAGTTTTTTTTTTCCACATTCGATTAAATATAGCCAAAATCCCACAAAAATCCGTTGCCATGAAAAAAAAAATGTTTTAGTCGCATAACATCGGTTAGTGGAAACGCCATCATTTCGCAATATTTTTTAATCGACATTTATAAAATATCGTAAAAATAAGTTTTGCGCAAAGCTGTAATGAAAACACACCTAGTGATGACAGTTGCAACAATTGTGTGTCAAAATAGATCTGTGCATGAAGTCCTAATATTCTATAGACCTGCCACTTTCTATTACATGCAATGTATTTCTTTATTTTATTACTGGCTTATGAATTTCAAAGCAAAGTCTTCAAGCAGTCAATGTTTCCTAGTATGATTTTGAAGTTTATTTTGTTCTGTCTTTGATTTCTCTTTTCATTTCTAAGTATGCTCTTAACCGTTCCCTCCACACCTGTGTCTTGTTTAGTTCCTTGTTTATTCTGTGTATTTATAGCACCTTTGTTTCAGTTCCGGTTTAGTAGGTTGCGCTCTGTTATGCTTTCTTCAACTACTAACCCCAAAAGTTTTTATGACCATGCCCTGTATGCATCATGCACATTAAAATATATTTTTTTTAGAAATGCAGATTTGCTCTTTGTTACTTCTTCGTTACAGCTGCTTGAGGTATCTGTAACTTACTGTATAAAAATGTGTCAAATTATGTTTTTATATCGCAACAAATATAGATATTTAATCAGAAGATTTAATCAAGAATTATATGCAGTCTTCCAATGTTACACACACATTTAGACTGATTATATGAATGTTTGGTTAGCAGACTTTTCTTCTTGTCAGGGCAACAGTTCAATAAAAAGAAATAAATATTACGTGATTTAAATTGCAAAAAAAAAAAAACAATTTTTATTTTATTTTTTTTATTTTTTTTTGCTATTTTTCGCTAAAGAAAATTTCCAAACAAAGCCATGCTGTGCATCTCTCAACAAGTGAGTCAATGATTCACTGATCTATTTATGAAAATAGTTCCTTACTTTCCTGAATGAATCTGTCGTTTTGTACGAATAACTTGAATAAATGACTCAGGGCTTATTAAAAACAGTGGCTTGCTGCCACCTTCTGGTAATTTTAGTTTCATATTTTAAGTATTATTCTATTTTTCTATGATTTCTAAATTCCAATTTTTATAGTTTAAACAGTAATCTCATAACATTATTTATGCATATTGTAAGTGCAGTGTAAATGCATGTACAACTGCTAAAATACAAGTGTAGAGAACCCTGCATGTTAAATCATACTTGGCTTTTTCTTTAAAAAATAAGCCACTTTGCCAGTGTAACTTGTATATTAACAAATATATTAAGTGCAGTCGACAAAATCTTATATCAAATGACAAACTGTAAAATATAAGCTGAGAGAGCCCTCGGCTATCAAGACTAAAATGCTGATCAAAAGCACTACACCTAATGACAATAATGACAATAAAATCAGTGCTTTAAGTTTTCAGGTAGGTCTAACAGTAATATTCTGTGATATTCATTTTATTACGTAATATTCGTTACAGTAAACCGTCTCTCAGAAAGTGTGCAAGTACTAAACTGAGTACTCTTTTATTGTGCTTTTTCTTTGATTTAATTTGATTTGACTAAATAAGAAATTAATCAAGGCAATGACTTTGCACTTTAAGGCAAAGTGTGGTTGACTGATTACATTCAGCCAAAAGTGTTTTTCAGCATCAGAGAAACTCAAACTCAAATGCATTTTTTTTTCACACTATCTGTAATTTTCAATCACTATATAATTTGATGACATTTCAATCTGGCACTGTACCAGCAGCCGTATACCCAGAGGACGTAACAGTATTAGTAGTGTTCACTTACCTTGAACTCCATTGAGCAGCAGATCGACTCCATTCTTATAGTAGCTGAACGCCGCCTCGTAGTCTTCGTTGACTTCTCGGTCCAGTGCCATTCGAATCTGCTGGGCTGCATCTAGCAGATAGTCTTTCTTTGCCATATTTGTCAGTCAGCTGGAAAGGACAAGCGTCCACAGGAACCAGAACCAGATGTCGGATCTGTAGTTGTGAAAGCACTTGTGAAGTGGCACATCTCTGGTCATTAAAGACTCTCCCAGAAGCCCCTCGTCTCTCCTGTATTCACACGCATGTGAAACGAGGCCAGTGTCCACCTGCACAAAATACATAATCATTACATTATCAACAAAACATATCCATTAGTTAAGGTGGTACTGTCATACTGCATTAAAATGTGCCATATTTTCACTGCTGTAATGTAATGAAGTAATAATGCTTTGTTACAGTACTTAAGAATTTTACTTGAGTTTTTATTTTACCTTTACTCCACTACATTTCCTAATTAAAATGAATACTTTTATTCCGATACATTTCCGCGAAGCATATTCGTTACTTACTACAAATAGTCAGGATCTCAGTCAGAATTGTGAGATGTTTTTTTTTTTTTTTTGAAATTTGCTAAACTGTATGAAAAAAAATCTCACAAAAGTATTGCCTTTTATCTAGAAAGTGTTTGCTCACAAAAATATTGCCTTCCCCTTAAAAAAGATTTAGCATTTGCATTAAAATTAGCATTCTTTCTTCCACCTCTTTATTTCCGTCACAAACTTTTTTGTGAACAAACGCAAAGTTTATAAACTCATAATTCTGACTTTTTATCTCAGAAAAAAAAGATAAAACTCTGAAAATAAAATTCTGACTATTCTGTATCTCGCATATTCTGAATTATTTTCAGGAAATTCATTTTTTTGTGTGATACAAACTAAATGCTGAATTTTTTCTCAGAATTGCGAGACATAAACTCAGAATTCAGACCTTTTTTTTTCCTAAGAAATTGATGATATAAACTCGCAATTGTAAGAAATAATTTTCCTCACAAATGCAAGTTTGTATCTCGCAATTCTAACTTTTTTTCTCTGAATTAGGTGATATAAACTCACAGTTGTGAGAAATAAAGTCAGAATTGCAATATAAACTTATTATTCTGATGTTTTTCTCAGAAATGGTTGAAATAAACTCGCAATTACGAAGAAAAAATTGCATTTACTTGTAATCTTAAGTACATTTAAGATTTAAAAAATACTTTTGTACTTAAATACAATAAACATCACATAATTTAAGATTTTTACTCAAGTAATATTCTAAACGGTGACTGTAACTTCAACCAAAATCGTTTTCTGGTAAGATATCTTTACTTTTACTTAAGTATGGCTTTCAGGTACTTTATACACCGCTGCATATTTTAAAATTCAGACTAAAACACAACTATTTCACTATGCTTCTTTTTACTAAACTAAAATCATTTAAACAATATTAGAATCTTAAATTCATATTTTTTCAAAAATGTCTGTTTTCACTTTGAATTACTGTTGTCTATGAAATGTGTTGCAAGATATAAACTTAAAATATTCCAAAAAAAACTCAATTCTGATGTGCATCACAGGCATTTCACATCCAATCCGAATCTAGAATCTGAAATACCTGTTTTATAAAATGTATAAAAACAAACACAATGCACTACGACTCACCTTTGCCCCTGAGATCTGTCACATAAAACAGCCATGTGACCCAGTGTTTCCATCGGATCAGTCTGTCACGGGCCTCCAGAACGGGTGGATGAGGCTTTAACCTGAATAAAAGCAAAGTTCATTTTCACTTTATATTGAAGAACAGACTGTGTGAGATACTCAGTGCTTTCTGATGAAGGTTTCTGAGAATGACTGTTAATTCACATTAAGACAAGTTAAAAAAAATGAAATGAAAACCTTGAAAATAACAATATTCCCGAAGGGGTGCTTGAAAAGCCCTTGAATGATTTAAATACAATGCATCTATAAATAAGTTTAATTTTATCAATAAGCACATATCTTTTGATGCAATTCAAAAAACATACCTTTTTTGCTTATTTTGGTTAATGTCAGAAAACCATAAGCACGAATAATTCAGATCGGGATTCCAAAGTGATTTCGCTATGTATTGCTATCTTTTTTTTCTGGTGTTTTTTTCTTAAACAGTAGAAAACATCAAACCATTTATGCAATACAGTTATATAAAAAAAATGTAAACTCAAATACAAATACCATAAGAAAATTAACAGTGGTTTTAATGTAGTAAAAGTGTAGTATACTTTGTAATACTTTGCATGTGCTTCACTTTACTTTTGCCATTTTTTTTTCAAAATCAAAAAAAGTAGTGCTTTAAAGTCCTTGAAAGTCCTGGAATTTCATTTTACAGTATCTGTATTAACCTTGATGAGATCAAAACAATATTTGTATTATTTGTAATTATATATGACAGCCATTTATATGTAAATCAGAGTGTGAAGCTTGAATATATTGTGTAAAACAACTAAACTTACCCAGGTACAATGTCACTAAATTTCTTCCTGCAGTACAATGATAAAATATGAATAAAATAAAATGTTCTAAAATGACTAAAATAAACTAAAATATAAATATAATAATAATAAAATAAAATGACTAAAACAAACTAAAATATAATAATAATATAATAAAATGTACTAAAATGACTAAAATAAACTAAAATATAAATAAAATATAATAATAATAATAAAATAAAATGTTCAGAAATTACTTAAAATAAAATATAATAATAATAAAATAAAATGACTAAAATAAACTAAAATATAAATAAAATATAATAATAATAATAATAATAATAATAATAAAATAAAATGTACTAAAATAAACTAAAATATAATAATAAATAAAATGTTCTAAAATAACTAAAATATAATAATAATAATAATAATAATAATAATAATAAAATAAAATGTTCTAAAATGACTAAAATAAACTAAAATATAATAATAATAAAATAAAATGTACTAAAATGACTAAAATAAACTAAAATATAAATATAATAATAATAAAATAAAATAAAATTTACTAAAATGACTAAAATAAATAAAATATAATAATAATAAAATAAAATTTACTAAAATGACTAAAATAAACTAATATATAAATAAAATATAATAATAATAATAAAATAAAATGTTCTAAAATGACTAAAATAAACTAAAATATAATAATAATAAAATAAAATGACTAAAAAAACTAAAATATAAATAAAATATAATAATAATAAAATAAAATGTACTAAAATAAACTAAAATATAATAATAATAAATAAAATGTTCTAAAATGACTAAAATATAATAACAATAATAATAATAATAATAAAATAAAATGTTCTAAAATGACTAAAATAAACTAAAATATAATAATAATAAAATAAAATGTACTAAAATGACTAAAATAAACTAAAATATAAATATAATAATAATAAAATAAAATAAAATTTACTAAAATGACTAAAATAAACTAGAATATAATAATAATAAAATAAAATGTACTAAAATGACTAAAATAAACTAAAATATAAATATAATAATAATAAAATAAAATAAAATTTACTAAAATGACTAAAATAAACTAAAATATAATAATAATAAAATAAAATGTACTAAAATGACTAAAATAAACTAAAATATAAATATAATAATAATAAAATAAAATAAAATTTACTAAAATGACTAAAATAAATAAAATATAATAATAATAAAATAAAATGTACTAAAATGACTAAAATAAACTAATATATAAATAAAATATAATAATAATAATAATAAAATAAAATGTTCTAAAATGACTAAAATAAACTAAAATATAATAATAATAAAATAAAATGACTAAAAAAAATAAAATATAAATAAAATATAATAATAATAATAATAATAATAATAATAAAATAAAATGTACTAAAATAAACTAAAATATAATAATAATAAATAAAATGTTCTAAAATGACTAAAATATAATAATAATAATAATAATAATAATAATAATAATAATAATAATAATAATAATAAAATGTTCTAAAATGACTAAAATAAAATAATAAAACTAAAACTTAATAAAACAAACAACAAACCATAGTAGTATATCATTATCAATTACACTTGTACAATATGAAACGGAAAATATTGACCAAAATATGAGCAGGTGATGATGTGCCATAAATCACACACGTTTTCAAAACCAGTTCAGGCTGATTTTTGTGACAAGGTAATAATAGCCTGCCATAAATACAGCAGTAAATTACAGTCAAAAACAGCTGAGAGACCTGTCTTTCTCAAGAGGATGCCATATTCATTCACCTTGCTGTGTTCAGTTGTGTTTATGTAGATCAGACTATATTCACTGAAACACTGAGGCTGATGAAGATGAACGCATGAAGCCTGTGACGTCACGCCTGACCTCATCCCGTTATTTTACGGTGATAATGATGACCTTACTCTGCAAATACTACCATACCATTACAACGCAGAGCCTTTATGGCTAATCACTAATGACCTATATATCGCAAACCCACAAAATGAAGAGAAAACGAACCTTGCGCGAGACTCGCCTCCTCATCCTCATCCTCAGCATCCGCTCCGCTTCAGCATCAGGAAGAGCGAACAACAATCGCTTCCTATTGGTGGAGCATGATCTCACCCCCCCGACGTCACCACGCCTCTTCCCAGGCCACACCCCTGAGATGCGGTGATTAACTCTTCGTTAAACAGCAAGAACATTCTGCAAATAGTCAAGGTTTATTTAGGCTTTCTCTTTTAAGATTTATATTGGGCAGATCAAATTTGTTATAGTTACTTTACATGGTTTAAATTAACAACAGTTACTACTAAATACTTAATTTTGAGACTATAATGAGACATTTTAAACCTACATAAATATGAACAGATCTATACAGACACTACAAATTTTGCTTTGTGGTACTCTTAATATTTAAGGACGATTATATGAGCACTGTCAGTTTCATATAAAGTTATAATCATTTCATTACTTTACTGCTATGCGTATAGTTATTAGAAAGTCACACTTTTATTAAAATCTGTGCTAGTTACTTACCTTATGGGTGTCATCAAATTTCTGTTTATGCTTTTTATGTTCTTACTATTATTTATATTTAGAAATTTTTATATTCTATTCTATGTTTTTTTAGATGGTCATCACCTTATAATGTAAATCCTGGAGGCAGAATGAAAATAAATAGAAATGTTAAAGGAGTAGTTCACTTTCAGAACAAGAATTGACAGATAATGTACTCACCCCCTTGTCACCCAAGAAGTTCATGTCTTTCTTTCTTTCTTCAGTCGTGAAAAAAATAGTTTTTTGAGGCAAACATTTCAGGAGTGTTCTCCATATAATGGACTTCTATGGTGCCCCAAGTTTAAACTCACAAAATGCAGCTTCAAAGGGCTCTAAACGATCACAGCCGAGGAAAAAAGGGTCTTATCTAGGGTTATTTTCTAAAAAAATAAATTACAATTTATATCCTTTTTAACCTCAAATGCTCATCTTGTCAAGCTCGGCAAGACAAGCATTTGAGATTAAAAACTTGACCGAAAATCGAAAATGACCGATCGTTTCTCTAGATAAGACCCTTCTTTCTCGGCTGTGATCTTTAGAGCCTTTTAAAGCTGCATTTATACTGCATTTTGCAAGTTCAAACTGGGGGGCACCATAGAAATCCATTATATGGAGAGAAATCCTGAAACGTTTTCCTCAAAATACACCATTGCTTTATGACTGAGGGGTGAGTAAATTATCTGTAAATTCTTGTTCTGAAAGTGAACTACTCCTTTAACAGTAGAAAGTCAATAAGCTACTAAATATATTGTAGTAGCCTACATTTTTGTACAGCTGCTTTGCAACGATTTGTATCGTGAAAAGCGCTATACAAATAAACTTGAATTGAATAGACCTTTTTCACAGAAACCGGAAATACGCAATCGCAGGGTATGCAGACTTCCTGTGTAATGTCAACACAGCAGAAAGCCGGGTAATTTAAAATTAAAATGGAGAGAGTCTACACAACTTCCCTCGCTGGTTTGCCAAAGATAACTTTTGCCGACCTCATAAGAGTCGTGTAGGAAAACTCCGTCACAAAGAGGAACAAATTGGATAAAGGATATACATTTTTCCACTAAGAGTTTATCCGCATTTATACACGCTTAACGTGGCTTAACGTACGTAAAAAACGACCAGGAAACCCCAAATTTCTGTCATACCTTACTTGGAACAAACACTAACTACTATCAAAATAACGAGCCCTTATTCCACAGATAAAGTGCATAATATCACGTTAAGCGTTTTCTCCCCCATAGAAGCCCATTATAAGGAAACAGCTTGGTTTAACTTACCTTAACAGTGACCAGGGAAGACCAAACTTCTGTTAAATTTCACTTATAATAAACACTTTCTGTTCTCAAAAGAACGAGCTCTCATTCAGCATATAAAGTGATCGCCCCCCATAGAAGTCCATTATACAAAAAAAAAGCTTAACGTGGCTTAAAATTTTACTTTAATAAACACTTTCTGCTGTCAAAAGAATGAGCTCTTATTGAGCATATAAAGTGAATAATATCACGCTTTTCTCCCTATAGAACTCCATTAAGGAAAAAGCTTAACATGGTTTGTTATAATGGACTTCTATGGGGGCGATCACTTTATATGCTGAATAAGAGCTTTTTGACAGCAGCAAGTATTTATTATAAGTGAAATTTAACATAAGTTTGGTTTTCCCTGGTCGCTGTTGAGGTACGTAAACCACGTTAAGCTGTTTCCTTATAATGGGCTTCTATGGGGGAGAAAACGCTTAACGTGATATTATTCACTTTATCTGTGGAATAAGGGCTCGTTCTTTTGATAGTAGTTAATGTTTGTTCCACGTAAGGTTTGACAGAAACTTGGGGTTTCCTGGTCGTTTTTTACATACATTAAGCCACGTTAAGCGTTTTTCACGTTGTTTAACTGGTTACCGGCATACCGGGGCGGAAATAGGTTTACACAGCAATTACGTATTTCCGGCGCAAAATACGGAAGTTGTGAGAAAGGTCTATAGAATTGAAAGACAGACAGAACAGACCTGCATAGAATGTGTGATATTCCTGGAGGTGTACTTATAATGTTAATATAGTTTTTTTGCACAAAAACAAAAACAAAAATAGATTATTTTCAACCCCCATTCTAACCCTCTGTCTATTTTCTAAAACGTATGCTTTTCAAGATGCACATGCAAATTTGTCTGATTCTTGGCATGATCTTGTATGACATTCATAGCTCAAACCACTAAGAAAGCCAAACGTTTAATCGTGCTATCTTTGGCTGTGTCATGTGATATACAGTGTAAAATATAAGAATTTATGTATTTTTATTGTTCATGTTGTGCAAATCCGCAAGCTATTTCTTATAGTAAAATTTCTGATCATCAACACAGCGGTGATTTGTCACTGAATATATCTGCGTGTTGAACAAATGAGTATAATTGTTGATTCAGTGGCCCATTCATAAAGAGACACACTTGCTTTATTCCTGAATTAATCAGCTGTAAACAAATCAGATGAATGAATGATTCACTTAATAAGATGAGTTGGCTTGCCGCAATCTACTGGCGGTTTTAGTTTCATATTTAAAGAACCTTTTTATTTAAAGGACAGTATGTAATTTCCGATGCTTGAGGGTGCATATTCAAAACAAACAATGAAACAAAGGCGTACCTGAGGTACTTCAAGGCACTTGAAGGCTTCATATGTCATCGGGGCAGTCCCATTGATGTATGGTTTGTTAGGATAGGACAATATTTGGCCGAGATACAACTATTTAAAAATCTAAGGGTGCCAAATTTTAAAATATTTTAGAAAATTGCCCTTAAAGTTGTCCAAATGAAGTTCTTAGCGAGTTTTGATATATTTACGGTAGGAAATTTACCAAATATGTGCAACATGATCTTTACTTAATATCCTTATGATTTTTCGCTTAAAAACTAAAAATTGATCATTTTGATCCATACAATATATTTTTGGCTATTGCTGCAAATATATCCATGCTACTTAAGACTGGTTTTGTGCTCCAGGGTCACAATAAATATATATTTTGACCAAATGTTTAAATATTTTAAGTTTAAATTCTAGATAAACCTGCACCGCTCTGACACAAACTTAAATCATGCAAGAAATGATGCTTGTGTATAATTTTATTGCAATATTGGCAAGTCCATTGCAAATGGATTACATTGTCAAGTCATTTTGAAAGCAGTAGTTCATCTACACAACCTTGAACTTCATGTTGTAATACACATAGTAACCGTTATTGAACATGTAAAGTCTCTGATCGGTGGGATTGTAGTCCAGGTACACATAAAAGTCCTGGAACTTCTCAAAAGCAATGCTAATATAGCTTTCCTCATTTTTATTGGTGTCATAGGTGTAAAATATCTCCTCTGTTTGAGTATCTACTGACCTGGTCACATATAGGACTCCACAAATCATGAACGCATTTGTGGCTGACTTCTTGAAAATGCTGGTCTGCCAAACCTCCTCTACTTCAAATGACTGCTCATTGATCTTCCCTAAAACCAGTGTGCCGTTTGATTCCGCCGTAGCGTAAGTTACCCACAGACCAGACTCATCTGCCGCAAAGTCCAGGTTCTGGTTGGCTGAGTAATGGTATGAGAATTGGGTGCTGGCTTCGGGAACCACCTTATATTCAATTGTTGCACTGGTCATGTTCCACTTTGCCATAGCAAAAGGGCTTCTGAACTGATAGTACATGGTGTTTTCACGCACAACGTAGTTGTTTCCTGTGCCTCGCCTATCATAACTATATTGGACATAAAGCGAATGTATCTTGAAGGGCTGTCTCATGATCAGTTTGTAGTAGTCAGAGTACTGTATGATTCTGTTGACCGTTGTGTCGCTAGAGGCGGAGTACCAGTACATGTTTTCAGAACCAGGCATTGGCTTTGAGTCTTTGCCCCATCCTCCATACGCATAACTTGAAGTCAGATCTGCATTCAGCTGGCTGATGACAGGCTTTCCAATCCTGAGAATACCGCCATGCTTACAGGAACCTAGGAGAAATCGATGACAGCAATACATTTTAAAAAAGCAAGAATAATTAAATCAATATTACATACAACTGGAGATGTGTATATATTCACATATGTGACCCTGGACAACAAAACCAGTCATAAGGGTCAGTCTTTTGAAATTGAGATTTATACATCAAATGAAAGCTGAATAAATAATATGACGATTTTTGGCTGAGATACAACTATTTGAAAATCTGGAATCTGAGGGCGCAACACATTCAAAAATTGCCTTTTAAAATTGTCTAAATTAATTTCTTAGCAATGCATATTACTAATCAAAAATTACGTTTTGATATATCTACTGTAGGAAATTTACAAAATATCTTCATGGAACATGATCTTTACTTAATATCCTAATAATTTTTGTCATAAAAGAAAAATCCATCATTTTGACCCATGCAACATATTTTTTTTATTATTGCTACAAATATACTACTTAAAACGTGTTTTGTGGTCCAGGGTCACATATGTGTGCAACACTTAAAATGTTTCAGAATATTCTCCTTTATGTGCATGCATCGCATACAACACAATGTAAATTTAAGATACAATTTCTTAACTTTCATGTAAAAATGAGTATTAGCCTACCTATTTCAGCATTAGAGAAATCATCCTGGTCATCCTGACATTTCTCCAGTTTGCGCTGAAGTTTGGTGAACTCGATGCGAATCACTTCTAAGTTGCTTCGGTCGTAGCTCTCCAGTTGGTCAACGATTAAACTCATATTGCGAATCTTACAAAGAAAACAAATTAGACTCATGCATATACTTATAAAGACAAGTTTAGTGTATGTGAAGGAAGCTTCACCTCTGTGTAGAGACTCTCAAAAGCTGGTGAAGAGGAGTTTAGAGATGCTTTCAGTTGTGTGACCAGAAGCTCAAACTCTCTGAGTTCAATGCGGAGGAGCTCGAAGTCCAGTTTGATGTACTTGTCCGGTCCGCTCTCCAGAATCTCCACACGAGCCGTCAGGTTGGAAAGACTGCTGAGAAGAACGTCCAGCTGAATCTTCAAATTGATGATCTAAAAATGTGAATTAAAAATGATTAGGACCAGTTTTGGATTTGGGCCAGTGCTTTTCAGCTGGTGCACTCTTAAAAATAAAGGTTCTTTATGAATGGCACGAATAGTTCTATGAAGAACCTTGAACATCCATGGAACCTTTCAAATGCAGAAAAGATTCTTTACAGTTGAATAAAGGTTCTTTAGATTTTTCAGATGCTCTTTTGGGAACTGTCCACTGAAAGGTTCTTTGGGGAGCCAAAAATGGTTCTTCTATGGCATCATTGCAAAAACACCCTTTTGGAACCTTTATTTGAGTGTTGGGCCCACTGATCCACTTTGCTGCCTGAATTATAACTAATTCAGACTACTAATAGAAAAAAACTATAATAGCATCTTATTAATATTGGAAAACTTATAGCTGTGTCCAATTAAAATCCATATCCTGAGTAAAACTGCTAATCTGGACTATACAGTATAAACATACCTTGTTGATCTGGAGCTTGACTTTTACAGACAGTTGGCTTGAGGTGGTCTGTATGACCTCCATGCGGTCTGCTGGGAATGAAGTATCAGGCAGGTACACATTACAAACACACTCTCCAAACTCCCCGACGGAGCCTTCAACGCTTCCAGAGCCCCAATCTTCTAGTGACTGGACAACAGAATGGACAACAGCATAGCTTTATTCTTCTTCACATCTGAGACCGATCAGCAATCAATCAAAACTGAGATGTTGAGGGTCAGAAGGACTCTTACCAGCCAGGTGTGAACTGGAGCCACGAGCAGGAGGACAAGTAGAAGGAGATCCATCGTGCATCTGTTTTCAGAATATGTTTCTGTTTCTCATCTACAGCCTTATATACAGAATGTTATCAGAACTAATCTACAGCACATGTCTTTTTCTCATGGATATTGTGGTTGATGTCCAACGGATAAACCATGACGCAGTGACAATTACACAGTTTATATTTGCTTAAGACATTTTATTGGTGCGGATGGTGATTATAACATGCAAATTCATAATTGACCTGAGAGGAAGCGTTGTTTACAAAACCTGTTGAAGGTATCGCATGAAGTGTTGTAATAACGCAATTATAATGACTGTGTCACAGTGCAAACAGTGCATTGCAGTTTGCTGCAAATAGGGCAGGGGCGTTGGTAGCCATCATATATTTTATACTTTCTATAGGCTACTGTAATGATATGTAAGTTAGCACTGCATTATTCAAAGACTTTATTTATTACCTGGAGATGACTTGAAAACCATATACAGTCAGGAAAAAAATATTTGAAATATTCTGATTTTGCACATTTACCCATTGACAAAGAAATGATCAGTCTTTAATTTTAATGGTAGGTTTATTTGAACAGCGACAGGCAAAAAAAAAATGCATTTCCAAAAATTTATAAATTGATTTGCATTTTAATGAGTAAAATAAGTAACATAACTTAGTACTTGGTGGCAAAACCTTTGTTGGCAATCACAAAGGTCAGACCTTTCTTGTAGTTGGCCACCAGGTTGCACATTTGGCAACTCGAACCTTTAGATCCCTTCACAGATTTTCTATGGTATTAAGGTCTGGAGACCTTCATGTGCTTCTTCTTGAATCACTCCTTTGATGCCTTGGCCGTGCATTTTGGGTTCATACCCATCCTTGACCCGTTTTCAATGCCCTGGCTGGCTTTAATGCCCTGAGTCTGACAGTACATGGCCCGTCCATCATCAATTTGATTCAGTGCAGTTGTCCTGTCCCCTTAACAGAAAAACACCCCCAAAGCATAATGTTTCCAGCTCCATGTTTGACGGTGCGGATGGTGTTCTTGGGGTCATCGCCAGCATTCCTCCTCCTTCAAACATGGAGAGTTGAGTCAATGCCAAAGAGCTCAGTTTTTGTCTCATCTAACCACAACACTTTCATCCAGTTCTCATCTGAATCATGCAGATGTTCATTGGCCTGTACATGTTCTTTCTGGAGCTGGGGACCTTGTGGGTGCTGCAGGATTTCAGTCCTTCACGGCGTAGTGTGTTACCGATGTTTTCTTGGTGACTATGGTCCCAGCTGTCTTGAGATCATTGACGAGATCCTCCCGTGTAGTTCTGGGCTGATTCGTCATTGAAACTCCACGAGGTGAGATCTTGCGTGGAGACCCAGACCGAGGGAGACTGATTTTTATTTGCGAATAATTGCAACTGTTGTCACTTTCTTACCAATCTGCTTGGCGATACTTTTGTACCCCATTCCAGCCTTGTTTAGATCCACAATCTTCTCCCTGACATCCTTGGACAGCTCCTTGGTCTTGGCCATGCTGGCGAGTTTGAAATCTGATTGATTAATTGATTGATTGCTTCTGTGGACAGGTGTCTTTTATACAGGTATCAAGCTGAGATTAGGAGCAGTCCCTTTAAGAGCCAGAAATCTTGCTGCTTGATAGGGGTTCAAAAATGTATTTCACTCATTAAAATGCAAATCAATTATAACTTTTTGAAATGCATTTTTCTGAATTTTATTGTTGTTATTCTGTCTCTCACGGTTCAAATAAACCTACCATTCAAATTATAGACTGATCATTTCTTTGTCAGTGGGCAAACATACAAAATCAGCAGGGGATCAAATCATTTTTTCCTCACTGTAAATTATTATACTTAAATAGTTTTAGACGTCGGACAGGGAACAGACACAGTCTCTATAGCATGACATCTAGGTGAAAGAGTCTCTATGTGTGAGAATGAACTGATTTTTCTCACATGTAGCTGCGAGCAGGCCTGGGATCAAATTAGTCGAGTGCAAACTTTAATAATATGTGCCATATTTCTAGAGAGAATAGCAGCACCACTTTTGGAGAGATGAAGACCATCTCTTTTCAACAGGTCAGGCATGCTCCAAAAACTCTGTGTTATTTTGCAGGCACCTCTTAGACATCCAGCCATTGAGTGACGACAATCTGCTTTGTGTCTCATCAACACTGTAAACGGTGAGGGAACAAGAGTACTGTATATTACAGTGTCTGATATTGTACTTGCAAGTTCACATTTAATTTTATTTAAAGTGCCTACAGTGGGCATGTGAGTGTCAGAACTGGACCATGGAGCATGTCGTCTGGTCTGATGAATCACATTTATTAATCATACATGCGTGTGTATCGTTTACCTTGGGAAGACATGGCAGCATGATAGTCCATGGGAAGAAGGCAAGCCAGCTGAGACAGTGTTATGCTCAGTGTTTGTTTTGCTAGTAAACCACGGGTCTTGACATTCATGCTGATGTTACTTTGACACATACTACCTACCTACAAATTGTAATCCATTACTGATTCCAGATTACATGTCAAAAATTGTAAATAGTAACGTTATCCGTTACATTACACATTTTAGGTAATATAATCAGATTACTTTTAGATTACTTTTGAATAACTAGTTTTTTACATTGACTTAAATGGGATTATCTTGTACGATAAATCAAAAAGGCAAAGAGTAAGAAATGTAATAAAGGCTTTTTATATTTTCCCACAAGATTTTCACAAAGTCTTTTAGTCTGTGTTTAAAATAAAACATTTATTAAAATAGATGAAATATTTTTATTTACCTACATGCCACGTGAGACTCGGGTAAAAGTTGGTGAATATTTGGTGAATACGTTTTAGATGACAAAAAGTTTTGGAATTCCTGCATTACATGAATATATGCATTTTTGAAAGAGTTTGAAAGACAAAGGCGTTCCAAAGACATGATAATACATGATTAAAAACCTACAACAACAAAAAACTCCACTCCAAGTCATAGTGCTTATAAGAGTTTATTTCACATACAGACATACAGCACATTCATTGCTGTTCTGTGTTTGACAGCAGTCTAAAATATTCAGAATTCTTAGTTCACTCGCCAGTCAGAGAGCCCTCATGGTTGAACCAAACATGATAGGCGACATAATAGCCATTGTTGAACATGTAAAGTTTCTGATCGGTGGGGTTGTAGTCCAAGTAAGCATAGAACTCCTGAAACTTCTCAAAGGGAATACTAACATAGCTTTCCTGTTCGGTGCGAGTGTCAAAGGTGTAAAAGATCTCCTCGGTTTTAGAGTCTACAGACCTTGTGGCATATAGAACTCCACACACCATGAAAGTGTTTCCTACAGATGGTTTGAAAATACTGGTCTGCCAAACCTCCTCTACTTCAAATGACTCTTCATTGATCTTCCCTAAAACCAGTTTACCCTTCGATTCCGCCGTAGCGTAAGTCACCCACAGGCCAGACTCATCACCTGCAAAGTCTAGGTTCTGGTTGGCTGAGTAATGGTATGAGAATTGGGTGCTGGCTTCGGGAACCACCTTATATTCAATTGTTGCACTGGTCATGTTCCACTTTGCCATAGCAAAAGGGCTTCTGAACTGATAGTACATGGTGTTTTCACGCACAACGTAGTTGTTTCCCGTGCCTCGCCTATCATAATTATATTGGACATAAAGCGAATGTATCTTGAAGGGCTGTCTCATGATCAGTTTGTAGTAGTCAGAGTACTGTATGATTCTGTTGACCGTTGTGTCGCTAGAGGCGGAGTACCAGTACATGTTTTCAGAACCAGGCATTGGCTTTGAGTCTTTGCCCCATCCTCCATACGCATAACTTGAAGTCAGATCTGCATTCAGCTGGCTGATGATGGGTTTGCTGATTCTTCTAATTCCACTATGAGTGCAGATTCCTTGTAAAACAAGTAACTGAGTTAATCATAGATGATTGAAAACATTAGTTTGACATTAAAGTCTTGATAGAGAAAGACGTACCAATGTCGGGGTTAAAGAGTTCATCGTGGCGTCTCTCGCACTCCTCCAGTTTCTGCTGAAGAACGATGTATTCTCGACGTGTCACGAGAACGAGGTTCTTATCGTAGGTGATCTCCAGCTCAGTCAGCACAGCAATCACAACACTGATCTGTTTACATCACAATGACAGTTTGATCACAATATTAATCTAAAGTAAAAGGCACAAAATCAGTGTGAACAGTTCTTTACAGATGAGTCATTTAGAGTGTCTAAATCACTTTGGGTTATTCTGGAAACACTACGAGAACATGCAAACTCAACACTGTGATTTTGTAAGGCATGTTCCTGGATTGGCATAATGAAAACTTCAAGTCTGATTGGTTTATTGGAATGTTGTTACAGGTTTGGAAAGGTGTTGGTCCAGGAAGATGCTGTACTTGGTGAAATCATGTTTACCCAACAGGGAAAGGCTGAACTGTGATTTAAACTGTGAACCAAGTTTGATTGTTGGCAAGAGTTTGAAGGCTAAAAACCCTACAGATTATTATATGTTGGACCTGCTTTGTCATGTTGTAACTCCAATTTAGCTGGATGAGAGGCACTGCAAAAAAAAAAAAAAAAAAGCTTTTCTTACTTAGATTTTTTGTCTTGTTTTCAGCCTAAATATCAAACAATTCTTAAATTAAGAAGCATTTTCCAGACGAATTAAAAAATTGTTCTTGTTTTCAGAAAAAAAAATAAATGCCTTTTTGCTTGAAACAAGCAAAATAATCTGCCAGTGGGGTAAGAAAAATAATCTTGTTTTCTGTTTGAAATAAGATTTTTTTGCTTACCCCATTGGCAGATTATTTAGCTTGTTCTAAGCAAAAACTCACTTTTTGCTTAGAACAATTTTTTTGTCTATTTTGTCTATACAAAAATTTTGTCTATTTTTTTCTGAAAACTTGTCTAGAAAATTCTTGATTTAAGAATTTTTAGATATTTTGTTTGGAAACAAAACAAAAAATCTAAGCTAGAAAAGCATTTTTTGCAGTGTACGTATTCAAGACAGTTAGGGTATGTTGGAAAACTCCCATCTCATTTTCTTCTCCAACTTCAAAATCATCCTACATCCATGCAGAAGTACCAACCCAGTGTTTACAACACGATCGTGCAAAGAAGGTCAAACACCCTTGACAAAAAAAAGCTAAAACAGAGATGTAGGACGATTTTGAAGTGAAAGTGAGATGGGAGATTTTCAACATACCCTAACTGTCTCAAACCAGAGTGCTAGACAAAATTAATACATATTAATTTATTAATGAAAATATCAATCGTTTCACTAAATAACACCTTTGTTCCTCATGCTGATTGCTGGTTTAGAGCCCTTTGAAGCTGCATTTAAACTCCATTATGGAATTCAAACTCTCAGGCAGCATTGAAGTCCACTATATGGAGAACATTCCTGAAATGCTTTCCTCAAAAAACATAATGTCCTTACGATCGAAGAAAGAAAGACATGGACATCTTGGATGACAACAGTTTGAGTAAATTATCTGCAATTTTTTGTTCTAGAAGTGAACTAACACCTTAAACCACTTCAGAAATCTTAAACCAGCAGACCAGGGTTGGCCATACAGTAGTCGTCTGACTACTCAAGTACAGTAGTTTGAAGTTTATAAGCAGCTAGAAGTGTGTGGATGTAGGTTGAAAACTAAAGTAACAGTTGAAAGATTTGGTCTTTTGCATAATTCTTGTACAATATCTAAAAGGTGCAATTTATGCTGATTGATCAGAGGTTCAAAAAGTTTCACCTGTTGGCGTATGGATATTAGGACAGTAGAGCTGGTTTGGATAGACGCCTTCAGCTCCACAATTAGAGCCTCCACCTGCTTGATCTGGATTTTCACCTCCTCTAGTTGTAGCTCATTGTAAGAGTCGGGGTCACGCTCCATCAGCTCGATCAGCACAGTCAGGTTCGTTATCTTTGCTATATAGACTTGTAGTTTAACCTCGTACATCTCCACCTGCACAAGAACCGTTGAAGAACAGTTAGTGTCTGCATGTTTACTCTCATTGTAAGGTTCTTAAAGGGATAGTTCACCCAAAAATGAAACTTTAATGTTTATCTGCTTACTCCCAGGGCATCCAAGATGTAGGTGACTTTGTTTCTTAAGTAGAACACAAACCAAGATTTTTAACTCAAACTGTTGCAGTCTGTTAGTCATTTAATGGCTAACAGTGAATGGGTCCCATTTGTGTTCTACTGAAGAAACAAAGTCACCTACATCTTGGATGCCCTGGGAGTAAGCAGATAAACATTAAAGTTTCATTTTTGGGTGAACTATCCCTTTAAGGCTTAACACTGCAGGTGAATAGGGTAAAAAAATTAACTAATAGTTATGACCTTACTTACCCAGTTGATTGATTACTTTGATAATTGCGAACATTTTTTGTATTACAAGTTTTCTAAAATGTTAGGTTTTAATATGCAAATGAGGCATTATTTAATGAAATATGCACTAATTTGCATACATTTCTAGTACAAAAAATCTAAACACTGGATGAAGTCAGTTTCAAAATTCTTGTTTAATTTTTTAAACATATTAGAGTCAAATGTTTTTACAGAGGGAATTTTGGGTATCTCGTTTCATCACGACATAATTAAAGTAAAGTGTGGTGTGTGTAAGTGCTGCTAAAGTGGAGATTTATGGCTCAGTGTATAGGAGAAAAAACTCCTTTAAAAATATGGATTGTAATTTAAATCTATTCACACAAATAAAGTGCTATAAAAGAAACACTTAACAGTGTATTTTGTGTGTTTTCTTTCCACTAGTCTGACAAAACACTTTATGAAACACCAAAAAGCCCAAAATCTCAAACTTGACAGATGCATGAAAAAACAGTGTTTTTGCCTGCAGTGTCTCTCCTTAAGGTTGGACCAGACCTTGCTAATCTCCAGCTCCAGTTTGTAGTTGATTTCAACTGCTGTGTTCTCCAGCGAGATGAGTTGTCCGATTGGAAATGTGCTGTTGGGAAGAAAAGCCTCACAGAAACAGTCTCCACCGGAGGTGCTGCCTTCAGCCCAGGGATTCAATGCCTAAATAAGACAAGTGAAAACCATCAGCCATTCTCTTCTTCCATATCTTGCTTCTCCTAAACTACAAAAGACCTTGAGTGTGGCTGTTGAGATAAAGCAATGACAATGGTGTCTATAAATCTTATGCATTCTGGTCAGAGTTGCTTCATGATGTTTCCTAATAATTTAACTGTACACTTAAAAAAAAATGCTTTTCTTGCTTAGATTTTTTGCCTTGTTTTCAGCCAAAATATCTAAAAATTCTTAAATCAAGAAGGATTTTCTAGATGAGTAAAAATTTCTGTCTTGTTTAAAAAAAAAATCTAAATGAAGTGCATTTTTGCTTGAAACAAGCTAAAAAATCTGCCAATGGGGTAAGAAAAGTCATTTTAGAAAACAAGATTATTTTTCTTACCCCATTGGCAGATTATTTAGCTTGGTTCAAGCAAAAAATCCACTTAATTTTAACAATTGTTTCCTGAAAACAAGAAAATAATTTTTACTCTTATAAAAAAATCCTTGATTTAAGAATTTTTAGATATTTTGGCTGGAAAAAAGGCAAAAAAAATCCAAGTCAGAAAAGCATTTTTTTGCAGTGTATGGTTCTTTGTTGAGTTTCTGCTGTTGTTAAATGTTATAGAAAAGAACTTGTACTGTACTCACCCCCTCCACAACAGCGGACCTCAAGAAGACGAAATAAAGAACTGTGGCAATCATCGTGCATCAGTTAGTTGTGTTGAAGGAACGGAGCTCTCTAGCTTTTAAAGACCATCATATCTTATGAAATGATCAGCATCTGGAGAGTTCACAGCATTATTCTCTGACAACTGCTGATGTTCATTTGCTTATGTCCTTTGCGCAACACTTCCGTTTATTTTGTGGATTCAAGGCAGTGCTAAGAACATGTTGACATTAAGACAGTACATAAAACACAGGTGTGCTTTCACATTGAATATATGTCATCAGTAGTCCAGCCATGTGGTGCAATTTAGATAAACTAGCACTAAAAAGGATGCTGTAAAAAACTGCATGTGGATGTTGACTCACTGTTATTGTGTGGTCACCCCCTGCTATAATCAAAAATAGTTTTCTTTTTATTTATGAAAAATATGTTTACCAATAACCTATGAGCAAAGTCCCAAATGAGAGAAAAAAGTATTTTAAAGCAGTTTAACATAAGGTCGCAACAGAAAAAAGACAGGGTACATTGCAAAAAAATGATTTATTCCTTAGTATTTTTGTCTTGTTTTCTAGTATAATTTAAAAAAAATTGAATAATCATGCATTTACTGGACAAGTAAAGCGACAATATATTATGTCTTGTTTTCTAGCTCTAACAAGCAAAAATATCTGCCAGTGGAGCAAGTAAAATTGATTTAAGATTATTTTTCGTACCCCATTGGCATATATTTGTGCTTGTTATAAGCAAAAACTAACAAAATATGGATATTTTTTTCAGGAAACAAGACATAATATTTCAAGTCATTTTACTTGTCAAGTAAATGCATCCTGATTCAAGAATTCTTAGATATTAATACTAGGAAACAGGACAAAAATACGAAGAAAGAAAATCATTTTTGCAGTGTATGAATACTTTCACAAGGCACTGTATGCAACTCTTAACAGCTTGTTTTGCTGCTTGATATTGCAAACTGTTGTGTCTTGCCATATTATTTTAACAATCTTAATTATGAACACAGTGGCTTGTAGTGCAGACAGTTTTACCATTTACTGCACTTTGTTATTTTTCTCATTAGTTCCCTACAGCAGCTTATGAATTGTACGTCTCACACATTACCAGAAAACAGTTTACTTCCGCATTGGAAAATAAGGTGGATACATTACAGAGACTAAAATTTTTTCAATTATAGTACTTTATTGACATGACATGATTTCCAAAGCACAAAATGAAAATGAAACATCATACATTAATATAACACTGCAACACTTTTTGTCTTTGTTTAAAATATTTAAAAAATCATAAAGAAGGATTTTCTAGGCAAGTAAAACTTATTGTCTTGTTTTCAGAAAAAAAGCAAAATAATCTTATTTCAAGCAGACAACTAGATTATTTTTCTTACCCCATTGACAGATTATTTTGCTCATTTCAAGCTAAAACTCACTTAATCTTGACTTCTTTTGTTTTTTGGAAAAAAAAAACAATAATTTTTACATGTCTAGAACATCCTTCTTGATTTAAGAATTTTTAGATATTTTGGCTGGAAACATGACAAAAAAAAAAATTTAAGAAAAGCATTTTTTTGCATTGAACAAAACCAATACGATATAGTTCACAAAGTAAAATAAAATTGTCCATACACTGCAAAAATGCTTTACTAGCTTAGATTTTTTGTCTTGTTTCCAGCCAAAATATGAAAAAGATTCTTAAATCAAGAAGGCATTAAACAAGCAAAATAATCTGCCAATGGGGTAAGAAAAAATAATCTAGTTTTCTGTTTGAAATAAGATTTTTTTGCTTACCCCATTGGCAGATTATTTATCTTGTTCTAAGCAAAAACTCACTTTATTTTGACTTGTTTTTTTTTTTTTTTTATGAAAACAAGACAATAATTTTTACTCTAGAAAATCCTTCTTGATTTAATAATTTTTAGATATTTTGGCTAGAAACAAGACAACAAAAATCTAAGATGTAGTGTATATTTAGGGTTTGAAATTAACACCCGCATGATTTAGTAAATTATGTTCACTAATTCATTTCTTGGGGAAGTTCATGCAAGCCAAATCTGCCCAGATACTGAATATATTTTGCAGTGCATGTGGTATGTTGTAAATCCTAGATGCAACTTTATGTCATTATTCACTGAAAACCATTGTCTCCAGATGTTATAAGTTGTTTTCTTTTCTTTTCTTAGTCTTCTTTTTCTTCCCCTTAACTTTAGTTTTGCCGGTTGGCTCTGTGTTTAACGCGGGCCTGGATCTGGTCAGGTTAGCTGTGGGGCTGAGTTTACTGCTGGACACGCTTGGGTTGGACCTGGAGTGCATTCCTTGAGCAGAAGCGGGTTTGCTGGTGGACGGTTTAGGGACATTTTCAAAAAGATTGGGCTGGGAATACGAGCGCATGCCTGGCGAGCCGGAAGGGTTCCCTATCATGGGAAGGTGCTCGTGTTCGCCGCTCATGTTATTGACGGAGTAGCGGCTGCTGTTGGACATGATTATATGATGCCAGGAGCTGAGCGGAGTGGCAGAGAACGGCTGAAGGCCGCCGGAGTCCTCTTTGGCAGCTCCTGGTGATATTATCATGGAGCTCCGTGGAGTGACGGCCTCTACGGCGCTCTCGAAGGTTTTAAGGATCCTGTCGCTCTTCTGCTTCTCCTTTTTCTGCCGGGACTCCACTTTACGCAACTGGCGCCGGTGGTCTCGCATCATCTGTTTTCTAGTATCTGCCAGGCCTCTGAAGGGTACAAGGCATTGATTCAGCACCTTAGTACCTTACATCTGGGTTTTCAAGTTTGTCTAACTCCACTTGCAGAGTAAATAATTCACTGGCTGGGATTTCATCAAATGCTTTTCTTACTTACATTTTATGGTCTTGTTTTCAGCCAAAATATCAAAAAATTCTTAAATCAAGATTTTCTAGACAAGTAAAAAATATTTTCTTGTTTTCAGAAAAAACAAGTCAAAATTAGGTGCATTTTTGCTTGAAACAAGCAAAACAGTCTGCCGGTGCAGTAAGACAAAAAAATAGTTTTCTGTTTAAAATAAGATTTTTGGTTTTGCAAAAAAGCAAAGCATAAACTCAATTAATTTTGACTTGTTTTTTCTGAAAACAAGACAATAAATTTTACTTGTCAAGACTGATTTAAAAAATTTTTTTTTGATATTTTGGCTGGAAACAATACAAAAAATCCAAGTAAAAAAAAGCATTTTTTGCAGTGTGAGGTGTTTTTAGCAAGAGCTCAATTCAATTTAGAGATGCTCCTCCTTTAATGATGACACCTGAAGTGTTGACTAAGAGTAAAGAGAAGACTAATGGGCCTGAAAAGTGTTACTAACATCCAAACAACAACTAGTACTAGAATAATGGGTAACACTTTACAATAAGGTTCATTAGTTAAACATTAGTTAATGTACTAACTAACATGAACTAACCATGAGCAATACATGTGTTACTGTATTTACTAATGTTCATTGACGTTAGTTAACGAAAATACCATTGTTCATTGTTTGTTCATGTTAGCTCACACTGCATTAACTAATGTTAACAAGATTTTAGTAATGTATTAGTAAATGTTGAAATTAACATTAACAAAGATTAATAAATGCTGTATAAGTGCAGTTCATTATTAGTTCATGGTAACTAATGAACCTTATTGTAAAGTGTTACTGAATAATGTAATATTGTAGTGAAGTTCTGATGATTTAAAGGAGAAGTTTACTTCCAGAACAAAAACTGATAACGTTACTGATAATGTATGCACTCCTGTACTGCAAAAAATGCTTTTCTAGCTTAGATTTGTTGTCTTGTTTCCAGCCAAAATATCTAAAAATTCTTAAATCAAGAAGGATTTTCTAGAAGAGTAAAAATTATTTTCTTGTTTTCAGAAAAAACAACTCAAAATGAAGTGAGTTTTTGCTTAGAACAAGCAAAATAATCTGCCAATGGGGTAAGCAAAAAAAATCTTATTTCAAACAGAAAACAAGATTATTTTTCTTACCCCACTGGCAGATTATTTTGCTTGTTTCAAGCAAAAATGTACTTCATTTTGACTTTTTTTTTCTGAAAACAAGACAATAATTTTTACTCATCTAGAAAATCCTTTTTGATTTAAGAATTTTTAGATATTTTGGCTGGAATCAAGACAACAAATCTAAGCTAGAAAAGCCTTTTTTGCAGTGTGTTCATGTGGTACTTTCTTCAGTCGTAAAGAAATTGTTTTTTGAGCAAAACATTTCAGGATTTTTCTCCACATATAGTGGACTAAACAAAGTTTGAACTTCCAAAATGCAGTTTAAATGTGGCTTCAAACGATCCCAGCTGATGAAGAAGGGTCTTCTCTATTGAAACAATCAGTTATTTACATTTTTTTATATGCTTGCCTTTTACTTAAAACTTAAAATGCTCATCTTGTCTTGCTCTGCCTAAGCTCTGTTTTTTCTGGTTCGAAACAGTTGAAAAACTCCCATCTTATTTTCTTCCTCAACTTATAAATCATTTCAAAATCATCCTACATCGCTACAGAAGTACCCAATGTTTGCAAAATGAATGTGCAAAGACGATCAAAAACCCTTAACAAAAAAGGTAAAACAGCGATGTGGGATGATTTTGAAGTTGGAGGAGAAAATGAGATGTTTTTTGACAGACTCTAACTGTCTTGAACCAGAAAAAAGAGTCCAGGCAGAGCTAGACAAGATGAGCATTTGAGGTTAAAAAGTATATAAATATTTTGTTTGTTTGTTTTTTTATATAACTGATCATTTTGCTAGATAAGACCCTTCTTCCACGGCTGGGATCGGTTTTAGCTGCATTTTGGACGTTCAAACTCGGGGACACCGTTGAAGTCCAATATATGGAAAAAATCCTAAAATGTTTTCCTAAACAAACATTTCTAATTTCTTCACGACAAGACATGAACATATTGGATGATAAGGGGGTGAGTACATTATCTGTAAATGTTTGTTCTGGAAGTGAACTACTCCTTTAATACTCTAATGTAGGGCACTAAAATCAGCCACTTGTGAGGTTCTCTATCTGTCTGTGAAGACAGATGACTGTAACACACACAGTGACTCAGAGTCTATCATTGAGGATAATCTCTAAGTGTGTGAAAAATCATAAATTTGCATTATTGGTGAGAATTATCCAGGTGCACAGAATTTGTGAGCTTTGTCATGCATTTAGCAGTTAATGATGTCTTTCACTCAAAGTTCACTTCCAGAACAAGATAGTTTACTCACCCCCTTGTCATCCAAAATGTTCATGTCTTTCTTTCTTCAGTCGTAAAGATTTTTTTTATTTTTGAGGAAAACATTTTGGGATTTAAGTCCATTTAGTGGACTTCTATGGTGCCCCAGAGTTTGAACTTCCAAAAATGCAGTTTAAACACTGCAAAAAAAATGCTTTTCTTAGATTTGTTGTCTTGTTTCCAGCCAAAATATCTAAAAATTCTTGAATCAGGAAGGATTTTCTAGACAAGTAAAAATGATTGTCTTGTTTTTAGTAAAACAAGTCTAAATTAAGTCAGTCTTTGCTTAAAACAAGTAAAATAATCTACCAGTGGTGTAAGATTTATAAGATTAAATATATAAGATTTTTTTTCTTACACCATTGGCAGATTGTTTAGCTTGTTCTAAACAAATCCTCACTTCATTTAGACTTGTTTTACTAAAAACAAGACAATAATTTTTACTTGTCTAGAAAATCCTTCCTGATTCGAGAATTTTTCGATATTTTGGCTGCAAACAAGACAAAAAATCTAAGTAAGAAAAGCATTTTTTTTGCAGTGAATGCAGCTTCAAAGAGCTCTAAAGTTGAGGAAGAACGGTCTTATCTAGCAAAACAATCAGATTTTCTAAAACAAAATTGACTATTGATATACTTTTTAACCTCAAAAGCCAGTCTCGTCTAGCTCTGCGTCAACTCTATGCATTCCAGTTCAAAAAACTTGAAAAACTCCATTTTCTCCTCCAACTTCAAAATCTTCCTACATCGCTGTTTTACCTTTTTTCAGTAAAGGGCGTTTGATCTTCTTTGTGCGTTCACTTTGTAAACACTGGGTCGGTACTTCTGCTGCAAGGATGAAGTTGGAGGAGAAAATGAGATGGAGTTTTTCAACAAACCCTAACTGTCTTGAACTGGAATGCATAGAGTTGACGCAGAGCTAGACGAGACTGGCATTTGAGGTTAAAAAGTATATAAATTG
The DNA here is from genome assembly GCF_049309525.1 of Garra rufa. NCBI lineage: Eukaryota > Metazoa > Chordata > Actinopteri > Cypriniformes > Cyprinidae > Garra > Garra rufa. Next base: position 42,712,029 of record NC_133381.1, read on the forward strand.
TCAATTTTGTTTTAGAAAATCTGATTGTTTTGCTAGATAAGACCGTTCTTCCTCAACTTTAGAGCTCTCTGAAGCTGCATTTAAGCTGCATTTTGGAAGTTCAAACTCGGGGGCACCATAGAAGTCCACTATATGGAGAGAAATCCTCAAATGTTTTCCTCAAAAATAATTTCTTTACGACTGAAGAAAGAAAGACATGAACATTCTGGATGACAAGGGGGTGAGTACATTATCTGTACATTTTTGTTCTGAAGTGAACTTCTCTTTTAAAGGGAGCCCACCTGTAGTCCACGATGCCTGTTCGATCTCGGTCCAGTCTCTGAATCAACTCCTCGATCTGGAATTTCTCCAATGGGATGCTGGATTGCTGGAGTGATCAGATGTCAAAAATAATGTCAAAAATAATATATCATTTAATGCTTAGACCTACACCGCAAAAAATGCTTTTCTAGCTTAGATTTGTTGTCTTGTTTCCAGCCGTAATATCTAAAAAATTCTTAAATCAAGAAGGATTTTCTAGATGAGTAAAAATTATTGTCTTGTTTTCAGAAAAAAAAAAGTCAAAATTAAGTACATTTTTGCTTGAAACAAGCTAAATTATCTGCCAATGGGGTAAGAAAAATAATCTTGTTTTCTGTTTGAAATGCGCTTTTTTTTTTTCTTACCCCATTGGCAGATTTTTTGGCTTGTTCTAAGCAAAAACTCACTTCATTTTGAGCTGTTTTTTCTGAAAACAAGAAAATAATTTTTACTCTTCTAGAAAATCCTTCTTGATTTAAGAATTTTTTGATATTTTGGCTGGAATCAAGACATTTTTGCAGTGTAGTTTTACACTAACTGAAATACAGACCAATCTGCTCTACTGCAAATATACTTTTCTTACTTAGATTTTTTGTCTTGTTTCCAGCCAACATATCTGAAAATTCTTAAATAAAGATGGATTTTCTAGACAAAAAAAAAAAAAAAATCTTGTTTTCAGAAAAAACAAGCCAAAATTAAGTGAGTTTTTGCTTAGAACAAGCAAAATAATCTGCCAATGGAGTAAGAAAAAAAAATCTTATTTCAAACAGAAAACAAGGTTATATTTCTTACCCCACTGGCAGATTATTTTGTTTAAAGCAAAAACGCACTTCATTTTGGCTCGTTTTTTCTGAAAAAAAAAATTATAATAATTTTTACTTGTTGATTTAAGAATTTTTAGATATCTTGGCTGGAATCAAGACAAACAATCTAAGTAAAAAAAGCATTTTTTTGCAGCTTTGTTCTTAAATTATAATCTTTGAGTAATATAATGATCAAAACGTGTGTTGAGCTTGGTCTTTGTTTAGATTGCAGCTCAAGCATCGATCAGTTCATTTAATGGATTTGAATTTTGGTTTTTGACTTTCTCAGCTCCAGGTCAGTACCTGAACGGCTTTCCTGAAGTCTACGACAGGAACTCGCATGGTCCCATCCTTGTCGATGTTACGGAAGAAGTCCCACAGGCGAAGCTTGCGCTGATCGAGGTAATCCTTTCAAAAGACAGATCAGCAAATGCAATGAGAGACACTCAGACTTTCAGATTTAATGTTCTTGAGTGTAGACTATCTACCTGAATGACTTTCATGGGGTCGATGCGTTTGCGAGGCTTTTTGGCGATAAATCCACCGACGCCTCCATACAGCACCTCCAGACTGGGATGTTCCTGACAGATCAGCTCCAAGAGCTGCACAAAGTTCTCATTCACCAGTACATTCTACAACACAAGTTGAAGAAAACACTTGTCATGCCCATTCTGTGCTTTATTGTGATATTGAACAGATCTAAATCAGTGGATTTCAACTAGTGAGTCCATATAGTTACCATAGTTAGAACAGTAAAGTAAATAAAGGGACAAATTATTAAAATAGTTATGCATGCTAGTTAATAGTGAGAATTGGTCCTTGGTTCCCTCACTTTAGTAAATAATGACCACATTGCAGTAATTCTTTCCTGCTGGGTTTTTGTAGCTTTTTGTAAAAATTACTTTTCCTGTCCGACCAAAATCATTGTGTCTGTGTCTAATCTGTATCTTGGGTGTGGCACGTTTCTTTAAAGACCACAGAGAAAGCACTTTCAAATGCATGAAAGAGGTGCTTGTGGTGTCAAGTGCTTATGTTCATTATTTTCTTTAAGCTACAGAATATGTGCAAATCTGAATCAGTGCACGATTTACAAGCTTAATATTCTGAAATAGCCACATCAAATGCATAATGCATAATAATTCATGCTTCTAGTATATAATTAAAATGTATGCAATTTGGTCTGAAGGCATTGCAGTTAGCATTACACTGAACTATTAAGTAATAAATCATAATGTATGAATAATAACAGCCCTATTGATTATAAAAATGCATATGTACTGTTTATTGTGTGCCATGAGGCTTGTGTACTCACACATATGTTGATCTCCTCGATGGCAGTCTTGGGTGTGTTCTTGATCAAATTGATCAAAGTAAGAGCTCCCTCCACTGTCAGTGAGTTATACGCCATCTGTAAGAAATCAATTAGCATTATCACACATAATACTTTCAAAATCCCTGTAAAATTTGAATTTGAATTACTCACATTTTCCATTTTAAAATTTCACACTTTGCAGACTCAAATTTCCAAACCTCTCAGTAGATTTTCGGACCACATTTAACAGAAAGGCGTTCGTAATGCCTTATTTTCTGCTTTATAGTTGGTATAATACAGCTATTTGTGCATATTTTTATTTTTTCAGTTTTGTTTTTTCATTGATTTTTAGACAACATACAGAGCCCCTATAATAATAATAAAAAGAAATACAAAATACAGACTTTTGCATGCACACAAGAAACGTTTTTGCACCCTTGAGAAACTGTTCACATGTGCATGGAAATTTTTTGCATTCTTATGCATTACAATTTCTCGTTTTATATAACCTGTTTCCTGTGTGCATCACTGGCATCCTACGATGAATCAAGAAAGAGCATGAATGCACATGAATTAATAGAGATCTACTTGCTAAAATTTGGCTTTCCTTATGGTAGTAGCTCTATCAAGGCCTAATGTCCAATTTAGCACATCCTCTGCGGTGGCAGAAATGAGCTAATGGCATAATACAGCTATGTGCATTCCCCTGTTTAATTTTTGCCAAGTTTAAGGGTCTATATTAAAAAGTGTTCTTGTAAAAAAAAAAGTGTTAAAAATTTGGCTTCACTAGGGCAGTACATCATGTTTTAAGTCCTAAGGTCTCTTTAACGCATACTCTGTGGCGGCCAAGAAACCACACCTCAAAATGCAATTCAAAATCAAAGTGTGCATTGTTATATTTTTTATTTTTGCAATGGTCCTTGAAGTTATATGGTGTTAAGAATATCAGGAAGAAAGCCAAATATTTTGCATTATGAAAAAGTCACCTTAAATTCATTCAGCAATGTTTGACAATCACTAAAGAATCATTAACAGCTGCCATGAAAACACACTTCTTGTATGATTTATTTATCCTATTCCCCAAAATAGGTCAAAAGGTCTGGAAATGCAAATATTCGTCCATCTTTTTTCCAGACTTTTCCAGACTTTGAAAATACTTAGATCAAATACTTTTCCAAACTGCGTAGAAACCTTGCATTTAGTCTGAGATGGCTCTAACATCAGCACAGAGGCTGCGATTTAATTGCTCATTATTCAAATGAGTTATTGCATGATCATATCGCATTGTACTTGTGCAATGTTTAAAAAAGTTGATTGCAATCTAATTTGATGTAGTATTAAAGGGTCTAAAGAGCCGTCTGACGCACCTGCAGGACTCTGAGCGTGTCGTTGGCCTCCAGTCCTTTACACATCAGACTCGCTCCTTCATCTGTGATGCGGTTGTTGTTGAGGTTCAGATGCACCAGTGTGTTGTTGAACTTGAGCGCTTCACCCAAAGCCAAAGCTCCCTCGTTTCCAAAGCCATTAAATGAGAGGTCCAAGTGTTTCAAAGTTGTGTTGACCTGACAGAGAAAGACATCTTGAGCAGTGTTGGGGAAAGTTACTTTTAAAGTAACGCATTACAATATCGAGTGGCTCCCTAGAAAACTAACTAATTACGTTACTTTTGCGTTACCTTCTGTAAGTACTCTTCAAAATGAATGAAAACACTAAAATTTAATGCAAACCTGCAATAATTAAGTGTTAAATAATACAAATATCCTTTATGTATTTAATCCCATTTTATTAACCGATGTCTTTGCTGCCGACCGTCGATGATCCAATTCATCCATACTAATAAGCAGAAATTACTCAAGATAAACTAACATTTGTTTTCTTTTTTTTTATTGGTCTATTGTACAAACGTGAATTTACTTTTCTCTAAGCCTGAGGCTTTTGGTTTGAAAAGGCTTTTCCATTTGCCAAAAATAGAACTTTTTATAGTAAAAACAAACAGATTTAAAAAGTAAAGCAAAAGTATTGTAACAAATTACTTCCCATACAAAGTAAGTAAGTAACATAATTAGTTGCTTTTTTTTAGGGAGGAACTCAAAATTGTAACACATTACATTTAAAAGTAACTTTCTGGGCGTTGGAAGCAAAATAAATGCGGGTGGGTCTTCCCCCAGAAAAAAAATTACTGCATTATATGCCATTTTCTTTAGTCTGGTGCCTTTTAATTAATTAATTTTAATCGTGTTACCCCCAACACTGATCTTGAGCTGTGTTTGTGTGAGTACCTTGAGTCCAGCACAGAAAGCTACAGCTCCTTTCATTCGTAGATGATTCCAGCTCAGGTCAAGAACTTCTAACCCATCATTATTTGCTGCGTAAAGAAAGGGTTTAATTATTGTGCTTGCTTGCTTTGTGTAGTGAAGTTTGATTCTCAGACATTATTCACCTATCATCTGACCCAGATGTTCACCTCCTCTGCCGCAGAACTGATTGTGACTCAAATCCAGCTCCTTCACTCTGTAGTTGCTCTGAAAAGATACAAATGAGATGGTTTTTGTTCTCAGGAACTAGAGTTGAGATGTATTGAAGGTTTTTATTTTTTATCTTGCAATTCACTTTCTGTGTTTATGCATCACTTCTTAAAGGTGCAGTGTGCAATTTCTGCAGAACCGGAATTACAATTCAACTGCCTGATCAAAGTCTTTTAAAGCACTTTGCACTATGCAAAGCTAAACTATAGTCATGCATTTGACAGACACTTTTATCTAAAGTCACTTGCATTGTGTTAAAGGTACACATCTGATCAGTTCTTGCTTTCCCTGGGAATTAAACCAATCACCTTGGTGTTGTTAGTGCAATTGCTCCACTGTTTGAGCAACAGAAAGACTAGCTGACATACATAAATAGCTAACAATAAAGAATGCAAAATTAGTGTAAATGAATGCTGTAATTATTTAGATTTTGTTGCACAACCTGTCAGACTAATGAAACTTTCTGTTGTGTGTGCATTCCTCTTTTTATCATTTGACTTTAAAATGCTTTGATAATATAATGTAAGGTTTTCCATATTAAAATATATTTTTTTATAAAGTGATTTAATATCTTTTCATTGAATGTAACTATTGAAGCCAGTTTCTGCCACAAATAAAAAATAAATACATTTTACTTTTTCTCAGAATTTCAAGGTTAAATTTTGCAATTCCAACTTTTATTTCA
>NC_133381.1:42718153-42851161 GCF_049309525.1 Garra rufa
ATATATATATATATATATATATATATATATATATATATATATATATATATATATAATTTTTTTTTTTTTTTTTTTTTGACCAAGGTGAAGAGAAATGACTGATTAGATTCACTTTATTTGACTTGGAAAGAAAACACCTGCACAAAAGTGTATATTTTAAGTGTATATAAATAAGAAACAGCGACACCTAGTGGATATTTTCTCATTTCTCCCATTTCGATGGATAAGGAGCTCTCTGCTGTCTACATTCCTTTTCTTATAATTTGACTAATTGACCATTTTAGCTTTTTTAATATAATCTAAGGTTTGCTATGAAAAGACGTTTTTATAAAGTGATTTTTTTTTATCAAATATAACTATAGAAGCCAGTTTCTGCCACAGATGAAAAAATAATTACTTTTTATCTGATTCTGAACTTTTTGCTCAGAATTTCGAGGTTAAATTTTGCAATTCCAACTTTTTATATCAGAATTGTCAGAACATCTCACAATTGTACTTTTGCCACAGAATTATAAATACAAATTTATAAATGAAACTTTTTATTCTCACGGTTCTGACCTTTTTTCTTGCAGTTGTGAGATATAAACTCTTTACAAGACAAATACTGAATTGTAAGATAAGTCAATAAACACCTGCACACACTTTTTAAGTGTTTATAATTAAGAATTAGCGACATCTAGTGGATATTTTTCTAATTTCTCCTATTTAGATCAATAAGTACCTATAGTTTACTTGAAAATGAACATTTTGTCTTTATTTACTGTCCCTCATGTTGTTCCAAATCCATAAGACTTTCTTTCTTTTGTGAAACACAAACAAAGACATTTTGAGAAATATCTCCGCTTTTAGTCCAAACAATGGAAGTCAATGGGCACCAAAACGGTTTGGTTACCATTTGTGTATTTCTGAAGAAGTCATATGGATTTGGAAAGAGATGAGGGTGAGTAAACAATGACAGAATTTTCACTTTTTAACTACATTTGTGACCCAGGACCACAAAAACAGCCATAAGAGTTTTTTTTTATTTAGTTTTTTTTATTGAGATTTAATTTAAAGTTGAATCAATTAAAGTCTATTGATGTATGGTTTGTTAGGATAGGGCAACATTTGCCTGAGATACAACTATTTGAAAATCAGCAACAACAAAAAAATAAATTTGCAACAAAAAATAAATAAATATTGAGAAAATTGTCTGAAAGTTGTCCAAATGAAGTTCTTAGCAATGCATATTACTAATCAAAAATTAACCTTTGATAAATTTATGGTAGGAAATTTATTATGAAACATGATTTTTACTTGATATACTAATGATTTTTGGCATAAAAGCAATATTTATCATTTTGACCCATACAATGTATTTCTGGCTATTGCTACAAATATACCTGTGCTACTCAAGACTGGTCTTAAGTCTTTGTGCTCCAGGGTCACAATGGTGTTAAATAACGGACTGTAGTTCATGAACTTACCGCAAACACATCTGCAAACCATTTGGCATCATCTTCAACAAATTTATTCCCTGTGAACAAAAAGATTGCATTCTGGGTCGCTGTGAATCAGGTTCACCATCTGATCAAGCTGTGTGTGCAAATGCATGAAATACCTGAGAGTTTTAAGGATTTAATGGAAATGTTTTCCAGGAGCATCTTAGACACACACTCGGCTCCAGCAGACTGAAGATGATTGTCAGAGAGATCCTGGAAGATGACAGAAGTTAATGTTTTGCTTCCCTCTAGTGGACATCATAGCAGATAAATGAGAATAGTTGGAGGGACTTGCAAGATTCTGAATGGTGAAATTGGCTCTCAGCATCTCTGTGAGATATCTGGCCCCTTCGGCTGACAGGAAGTTGTCTGCCAGCTCCAGTGTTGTGGTGTGCATGTCTGTCTACAGATACAGAACATCTGAAATCATCAGCTTTACAGTGCCTTCCAAAAGTATTCATACCCCTTCATTTTTGTCACGTTTTGTTTTGTTGCAGCATTATGTTAAACTGCTTTAAATTAGTTTCTCCCCACATCAGTTTACACTCCATACACCATAATAATGACAAAGCAAAAACCAGATTTGCAAATGTTACAAATTTATTAAAAATAAAACACTGAAATAAGTAGATTGCATAAGTATTCATATCCTTAACTCAGTACATAGTTGAAGCAGCTTTACAGCCTCAAGTCTTTTTGGGTCTGATGTGAGCATCTTTGCACATCTGCATTTGGCAATTATCTGCCATTCTTTGCCTCAGCTTTTCTCCTCTCCATCTCTGTCAGCTTGGACATTTTCTAGAGTCCTAGTTGTTCCAATCGTCTTCCATTATGGAGAATGCTTCTGTCAACCTTCAATGCAGCAGATTTGTTTCTGAACTCTTCTCTAGATCATCGCCTTAACGCAAGTCTGTCACTGAGCTCTACAGGCAGTTATCTTGGTTTTTGCTCTGAGATGCATTTTCAGCTGTTAGACCTTTTCTGAGAGGTGTGTGCCTTTCTAAATCAGACTCATTCAAATGAATTTGCCACAGTTTAACTCCACTCCAAGTGTAGGAACATCTAGAAGCAATATGAATGCTCCTGAGATACATTTCCAGTGTCCCAGAAAAGGGTATGAATACTTATGCAACGGGATCTTTTCAGGTTTTTATTTTTAATAAATTTGCACAAATGTGTAAGATTGATGTGGGGGGGAAAAAGTTATTTAAAGTAGTTTAACATAAGGCAGCAACATGACAAAATGTGAATAAATGAAGGGGAATACTTTCGCAAGGCACTGTAGATCATCAGAAACATCAGAATGGCTCAGTCTTACCACAAGAGCGATGGCCAGCGCTTTTGCTCCTAGAGGACCGAGTCCATGATGGTTGAGGTTAATGGTGGCAGAGCCCAGGTTTCTGAGGAAGTATCTGACAGGAACGACACCCACCAGTTTACAGGCCTGCAGGTACATTTCTTCAGTGGACAGATCCTTCCTGATGAGCTTCAGCTCTGATACTGAAGAAAAACCAGAGGAGTCTCATCATTTCAGCATGCACTGGAAAAAAAATGCTTTTCTTATTTGGATAGTTTGTCTTGTTTCCTGTCAAAATATTAAAAAAATCCTAAATCCAAGAGGATTTTCTAAATGAGTAAAAATTATTTTCTCATTTTCAGAACAAAACAAGTCAAAATACAGCGAGTGTTTACTTAGAGCAAGCAAAATAATCTGCTAGTGGGGGAAGCAAAAATATTTTATTTCAAACAGAAAACAAGATTATTTTTCTTAGCCCATTGGCAGATTATTTTGCTTGTTTCAAGCAAAACTCACCTAATTTTGACCTGTTTTTTTCTGAAAATTAGAAAATAATTTTTAACCTTATTTATTTATTTATTCATTTAGTGGCATAAATAAACGTCCACAGAATATAATAGATTTTTATTTTTTTATTTATTTTTTGGATCAAAATTAAGAGAAATTACTTGCTTAGAGCAAGCAAACTAATCTGCCAATGGGGTAAGAAAAATAATCCTATTTCAAAACAAAAACTATATTATTTTTCTCACCCTATTGGCAGATTATTTTGCTTGTTTAAAGCAAAAACGCTCTTAATTTTGACTTGCTTTTTCTGAAAACGAAAAATAATTTTTACTTGTCTAGAAAATCCTTGATTTAAGATTTTTTTGACATTTTGACTGGAAACAAGACAAAACATCTAAATAAGAAAAGCATTTTTTGCAGTGAAGGAGTATATAATTGTAATTTTTCAATAGTATTTTTAAGATATTATATACAGTTGAGGTCAAAAGTCATTACATACTCCTTACAGAATCTACAAAATGTTAATTATTTTAGTAAAATAAGAGGGATCATATAAAATGCATGTTATTTTTTATTTAGCACTGACCTGAATCAGATATTTCACGTTAAATATGTTTATCTCCTTGATTCTTAACACTGTGTTGTTATCTGAATGATCCACAGCTGTGTTTTTGTATAATGTATACTGCTGAATCATACAAATAAAGCACTGTAAACTAAATGTAATTATCTTGCTTTTAGTGTGAGTTTGGACTAAAAAGAAGAGGGTTTTACACACAACAGATGTTCATTAGTTCTATGACAAAACAGAAATATTACATTATTCATTTATACTAATTGTGCCTTTTTATATATTGATATGTTTAATGTATTGTTCCGTACTGATAAAACTACAATCAATCATTTCAAAACAGATTTTAATTACCACAAGTGCCCTTGCAACTTGGTGCAATAAAAATGTATTTAATAAATGTTAATTAAATAATACAAATTAAAGACAAATAGACATGTGAAAGTTTTATATGCTAATGCAATACTAGTAATATGATGACATGAATATGTTTAGGGGTAACTGAAATACTCAAAAATGAAATCTTAAGGGCAGACACTGCAGGCAAAAACACGTTTTTATGCATCTGTCAAGTTTGAGATTTTGGGATTTTGGGATTTTCATAAAGTGTTTTTTCAGACTAGTGGAAAGAAAACACCCAAAAGACACTGTTAAGTCTTTCTTTTATAGCACTTTATCTATTTGTGTCAATAGATTTCAATTACAATCCATATTTTTAAAGGCCAAGAGTTTTTTTTCTCCTACACTGAGATATAAATCTCCACTTACACACACCAAACTTTACATTTGTATTCCTGTCTATATCCTGAAGGTTTTTACAGAGAGATTAGTTCATGTATAATTTGCTTGGTTTTGTAAAACATTTTATTCCCCAAAAAACTGTTTGTTTTCAAAAAGTATTTTCTGAATTATAGAGTGACGAAATGAGATCCCCAAAATTTCTTCTGTAAAAACGTTTGACTCTAATATGTCAAAAAAAAAAAAAAAATTTTAAACAAGAATTTTGAAACTGACTTCATCCAGTGTTTAGATGTTTGTACTAGAAATGTGTGCACATTAGCGCATGTTTCTTTAAATAATGCATCGTTTGCACTGCAAAAAATGCTTTTCTAGCTTAGATTTGTTGTCTTGTTTCCAGCCAAAATATCTAAAAACTCTTTAATCAAAAAGGATTTTCTAGATGAGTAAAAAATATTGTCTTGTTTTCAGAAAAAAAAAAGTCAAAATTAAGTGCATTTTTGCTTGAAACAAGCAAAATTATCTGCCAATGGGGTAAGAAAAATAATCTTGTTTTCTGTTTGAAATAAGATTTTTTGTTTTAAGCAAAAACTCACTTCATTTTGAGTTGTTTTTTCTGAAAACAAGCTATTTTGGCTGGAAACAAGACCACAAATCTAAGCTAGAAAAGCATTTTTTGCAGTGTGCATATTTAAACAACATTTTAGAAAACTTGTAATACCAAAAATGTTTGCAATTATCAAAGTAATCAATCAACTGAGTAAGTGAGATAATAACTATTAGTAAAAAAAAAATGACCCTATTCTCCTGCAGCGTCGCCTTAAATTGCAGTTATGAATCTGCATCCTGTTTGGAGCCTCTTTTCAAATTCTTAGCTCAAACCCTAAATGCTGTTGATTCAGATCCAGACTAAATCCAGTTCTTACCCTGAGCGTCCGGCTCTGTGTCTTCTTCATCCTCCAGAATCACGTGGTGTGGATTGTCATAGTCGGTGAAGCTGAGGGAATCCAGAGAGAGACTGTGAACGCTCATGCTTTCGTCAGCCTTCATCTTCTACAAAGAGTGTAATAGTGTGATCTGGAGCTCTAGCGTTGTCTAGTATGAAGCTGGTTTATGTGTCTTAGCAACAGGTGTATATGTGACACCTGCACTAACGCTGGAATCACCTGTGCATGAGAAGAGAAAGTCATTAAAAATGCATGTTAGACACAGACAGACTCCTACATTCCTGTAGTCTGTTTAAGCACAAGCTCTAAAGCTGCACCAAAACACTTCAATATTAGTACCATCATTCTGAATATAGTTGATTCATTTCTCTTTTTCTTAACAGGAATTGCCATGTGCATGATCTGCATGAATGAAACACATTTGCTAATGTAGTTGTGGCCAGAGGATGCTCTTCTGCCTTGAATTATTCCCAGACTTCTTGTATAAAGTATTGATAGACTGCTCTATCAATAATCCACTCTCTCATTTGTAAACAATTATTTATTTATTTTTCTCTCCATGAACTCACTTCATTAGTTTCATTTGTTAGTTTTTTATTGCAAAACTTAAAAAAAACAAACATACTAGAACAGGGAAACTATTGATAAATTCCTACACGGAATATTCATAAAGATAAAAAAAAAAAACAGAAAAATAATATTCTGGATTTGCGTACATCAAATTATGGTGGTATCCATACAGAAAAGTCATTTGTAAATCGAAGAGATGAAACAAGAGAATCAAGTTCAGCAAGAAAAAGGGAGATTTAAGCCATTTTTGCTTATGAATGAAAAATTTTGCATTCAACATAAGAAAATTAACAACATATTTAACAGATAATAGTTTTGGATTTTTGTCATAAACAAGAACATCTTCGAGGTTGAAGGTATGGGTCACATTTGTAAATCCAAAAACACATACTGCAAAAAATGCTTTTCTTACTTGTTTCCAGCCAAAATATCAACAAATTCTAAACTCAAGAAGGATTTTCCAGACAAGTAAAAATTATTTTCTGGTTTTCAGAAAAAAAATAACAAGTCAAAATTAAGTGATTTTTTTCTTAGATCAAGCTAAATAATCTGCCAATGGGGTTAGAAAAATAATCTTGTTTGAAACAGAAAACGACATTATTTTTCTTGTTTCAAGTAAAAATGCACTTAATTTTGACTTATTTTCTGAAAACAAGAAAATAATTTTTACTCGTCTAGAAAATCCTTCTTGATTTAAGAATTTTAATATATTTTGGCTGGAACCAAGACAACAAATCTAAGTAGGAAAAGCATTTTTCCTACTTAGTCAACTCATAATTTGTTGGTTACACCAGAATAAAAAACCTAAACAAATGGGCAGCTGTTTCCTCAACAAAACCACAAAACGAACAAGACTCATCAACATCAGAATATTTAGAAATAGACAAATTAACGGGATACATTTTATGAAGAATTTTATAATGAATCTCCATAACCTTATTAGTTATACAAAATAGCCAGGCCTTTCTCCAATTAATATTTGTTATAAAGGAACCCCAGTAGAATTTCCCTCTTGGAGTAATCTTTCTCTTTGTAAGAAATATTTTACGAATATTTGTAAACAATTTTTTTTATTTATTTATTTTTATTAATTCAATGCCACAAGAACAAGAGGTATATCAAATTAACATTAGCTGTCAGAGAAAAAAAAAGAAACAAAATAGAAAAAAGAAAGAAATTAAATGACATAAATTTCAATGTTGTAGAGCATTACAAGTTTTAAGTGCTTTTTTGTTTTTTGTTTGTTCCAAGAGATTTACATACAATTTAAAGTCATTAATAAAATGAGAAAAATTTGGTTTACGCTGAGCCCACTTTTTCTTATGTATATGGAATTTTCCTACTAAAATAAACAAATGTATAATATGTTGCTCTTTACAATTCAACCTTTTATTTTCTGTATAAAAAAGCACTCAAATCAAATATACAAATTTCTATCATACATTCCATCGTTCTGTTAATATAGAATTCCACATCTTTCCAAAATAATCTTGAATAAATACAATAAAAAAAAGATGCAAAATGGTTTTCTTGACCAAAATTCACAGGTGTATGAAATATTAAGCTTACACATCTTAAAAACACGCTTAGCAGGATAAATTCTATGAAGTATTTTGTAAGACGCTTCCTTAATTTTGTTATTGATACAAAACTTTGTTTCATGCTTTAACCCTAGAAATATTACCAAATAAAGAAGACCCAAAAAATCTTATTTTTAAACAATTTTTTATTATTTTACAAACTACAATCAAAAACATTTATAAATATAACAAGACATCCAAATAAAATAAAATAACAACAAAAAAAGGAAATACTGTGTTTACAATTTACATTTTAGATATATATATATATACAAAGATACAATTTGACAAAAAAAAAAAGATGAATACAACCAAATTTCAATATTCCAAATCACAACGTAATTTCACTTTTCAATCAACTTTAACTCTTTAGAAAATACAATTGTATCTTTACATTTTTACTATCGATGCATTGAAGAGAAACTATAAATGAATGAAAATCAATCATAAAAACCTTTAAACAAAGATAACTCTTGCCTTTTTGAATATTGGCATTCATAAAAAAAAGATGCAACAATTTTTACTGGTTAACTCAAAAAAAAAAAAAAAAAAAGCAGTTTTCATCAATATCCATAAATTTTGACAGAAATATTATGTAGGATTTTCGAATGTATTAGATATACAAAATCGAAATTGGAGCAAGCTTTTTTCCACACAATATCTGTGCAGCAAACATAAAAAAAAAAAAATAATAAAATAAAATCCCTCTAGGCTTTAGAGCTCTATTTTTATAAAATAGTAATCTAATAAATGTGTCTTATTTGTAAACAATTGTAATGAGATGACAGTTGGGCGTGACGTCATTCCGCTGCGTATGTCGTCACGTTGTTAACGCCCCCTCGCGTTCAGTGTTGTGAATCAATAAAGTTGGTTCGCCGTCCTCCGGTAATCATGATCGTGAGTGTGATGTTTTTCGTGCTGTATCCGCTCTCGAGACTCATCGGTAGAGTTTCAGGTAAGAAGTTCACGGCGTTTCGCTGCATGAGTCGGCTGTTGATGTCGCGGTGTGCGCGCAGCACGTGCACGTGTGTCTGACTCTGAGCCCAAATAAAGCAGCTGTCAGACCAAAGACTCACTGAAACACATCTGTGGAGTCGTAAAATGTGTTGTAATGGCCAACGGTCAGTTCAATTCCGATTAATGCTGACAAACCAGACAATCGATTAGTTTCCCTGTTATCCCATCTGGTGCAGTGATGGTGTTTTTGGATGGTAATACCATGGTACGCTGGTGTAGGGATAGACCGGGGCTAGTTGTCACAGCTTATTTTTGAATATTGACAGAAACCATATATGTGACCCTGGACCACAAAACCAGTCATAAGGTTAAATTTTACAAAACTGAGATGTATACATCATATGAAAGCTCAATAAATAAGCTTTCTATTGATGTATGGTTTGTTAGCATAGGACAATATTTGGCCGAGATACATCTATTTGAAAATCTGGAATCTGAGTGTGCAAAAAAATCAAAATATTGAGAAAATCACCTTTAAAGTTGTCCAAATTAAGTTCTTAACAATGCATATTACTAATCAAATATTACATTTTGATATATTTATAGTAGGAATTTTTCAAAAAATCTTCATGAAACATGATATTTACATAATTTCCTAATGATTTTTGGCATAAAAGAAAAATCAATAATTTTGACCCATACAATGTATTTTTGGCTATTGCTACAAATATACCCCGGCGACTTAAGACTGGTTTTGTGGTCCAGGGTCACATATTACCTTCTTGACAACAACATAAACAAAAGCGAATTAAGGCGAGACACTGCAGATGAATAGGCTGAAATAATAACTAATAGTTGACCTTATTTATCCATTAATAATTGATACAAGTTTTCTAAAATATTAGGGTTAAATATGCAAATGAGGCATTGGTTAATAAAATATGCGCTAATTTGCATACATTTCTAGCACAGAAATCTAATTTCAAAACTTCAAAAATGTTTTTTTTTACATATTAGAGTCAAATATTTTTACAGAGGTCATTTTGGGTTTCTCATTTTGTCACTCCATAATTCAGAAAATGCACAAAACAATATAGTTTGTTTTTTTATAGTTTTTTTTTTGGGTGAATAAAATGTAAAATCAAGCAAATTATATCTGAACAAATCCCTCGGTAAAAACCTTTAGAATATAGAAAGGAATAAAAATGAAAAGTGTGGTGTGTGTAAGTGAGATTTATATCTCAGTGTAGGAGAAGAAACTCTTGGCCTTTAAAAATATGGATTTTAATTGAAATCTATTGACCACAAGTGCCACCAAAGAAACACTTTGATGTTTTCTTACCACTAATAAGAAAAAAATAACACTTTATTAAAAACCAAAACGCCGAAAATCTCAAACAGTGTTTTTGCCTGCAGTGTCTCCTCTTAAATATGCCCATTGGTCCTGTTAAAAAGAACAATTCCAAAACAACAACAAAACAATTAAACTATATTGATTTTACACAGTTATTATAATCGGGACCTGCCATTCAACAACATATTGAGCTTTGTGTGACCTGGACCGCAAAATCGGTCATTAGGGTAAAATGGTTTTACATGATTTTTCTATACAGTGAGGTCAATAAGTATTTGATCACCCTGTGATTTTGCAAGTTCTCTTACTTAGAAATCACGGAGGGGTTTACAATTTTCAGCATAGGTGCATTTCCACTGTGAGAGACAGAATCTAAAAATAAAAATCCAGAAATCACATTGTATGATTTTTTTAAACAATTTATTTGTGAATTACTGTGTCAAATAAGTATTTGATCACTGGAGTCAAAAAATATTAATATTTAGTACAGAAGCCTTTGTTAACAATTACAGGGGTCAAAGGGTTCCTGCAGTTCTTCACCAGGTTTGCACACACTGCTGGAGGGATTTTGGCCCATTTAATAGATTGTGATATAATTGAAAAACATACGTAACCCTGGACCACAAAACCAGTCACAAGGGTCAAATGTTTTTTTTATTTTTTATTTTTTTACATAATCACATAATCATAAAGCCGAATAAATAAGCTTTCCATTGATGTATGGTTTGTTAGGCTGGACAATATTTGGCCGAGATACAACTATTTGAAAATCTGGAATCTGAGGGTGCAAAAAAATCTAAATATTAAGAAAATCACAAGTTCTTAGCAATGCATAATACTAATCAAAAAGTAAGTTTAGCTATATTTACGGTAGAAAATTTACTAAATATCTTCATGGGACATGATCTTTACTTCCTAATGATTTTTGGAATAAAATAAAAATCGATAATCTTGACCCATACAATGTATTTTTGGCATTTACAATGTATTTTTGTGGTCCAGGCTCACATATGACATTTCAAAACAATCTTCACTTTAACATGCATCTAAGAACAAAACATGCACCAACCATCTTCACAAAAGTTTAATGGCAAGTGCTTATGAACACAAAAAAACCCCAACAAAACAGAAGCTTTAAGGGCTAACTGTGGTTTTCTGTCAAATTAAATTATAAAAAATAATGCAATTAGAAGTTTTTTTCCCAAAATCACACAGCCTTAACCTAATTAATGACATGTTTCTTTTTTTTTTTTTAGATCAAAGCGTTTGAAAGCAACCTACAACCCACACCGAAAGATCTGCCATATGACTTTTCATTTTATTTTTATTTTTTAAAAACCTTCGATTATGCCAACTTGCCCATGTGACAACTAGCCCCTGACACTGTTTTCGTTGAGCAACTCACGTAAACTCATCACAGTTCAGAAACAGGATTTTGTTCGGGATGTCGTGTGTCAGAAGTGCAGTGGAGATGGAGTCGACTTTTTTAACATGCTTTTTTTCAGTGCCAGTAATTTCAGAATATTTCCTAATCACTTTCTCCACTTGGTTCTCCACAGAATTGTGGCGTAAGGCACCGTCTGTGTACGTTAATGGCAAAGAGGTTTGGGATGGTGGCGGTGCTCTTTCTGGACAGCAGCAGACGGGCCTGTTACTGCAGTGGAACAGCACAGAAAACACAGATCCAGATCACACGGACACCGAGAGTCCTCACGGAGCACTGGCAGATCTACCGCACGTCAGTGAGCTGAAAAAGACACCAGAGATGCACGAAGACATACACAAATCACTGGGTTACGTCAGTCAGATGGAAGCTCCTGACCACCAACACTCCATCAGTGACACAAACCTCTCCGAATCAGCGCTCGAGTGTTTAGAAGTAACATACGACGGAGATCCTGTGATGAACGAGTCTGCGTTTCCCAACATTGAGTTTCAGAGCCACTCAGACATTGATGGTATGCCGTCTGCATTCAGCCAGCTTGATGCACGTGCAGAAGACCCTGAGGTGGATATATCCGTGTCAGATGGACTCGCTCATCCCAGCGCTGATGTCTTCCTGGGGTTTGATTCTGACGCTGGGTACGAAGCTATGGGCAGCCCGGTGTTTGATTTGGTGGCTTTGCTTGCAGACTCTGAGCAGGTTCGGACTCCGGCGGAGCCTGGCGTCGGCTGGCATTTTCCCGTAGGCCTCGGCCTGTCACAGATGCGTTATTGCCCTTATGTGCAGTTTCCTGACGTCAGCTACTATCCTGCGCTTCAGGACGATGACAGCATTGAAGGTGGGAATCACGGATTTACTCTACAAACAAATACTGCACTGTGCAAAAGTTTTAGACCACTAGTATTTTCAGCAGCTAAAAATGGTTTTAAGTCAGTGATTTCGATCCTTTGCTGTGGTGTGTCAGTAGGAAATGTCAGTTTACATTTCCAAATATTCATTTTGCCATAAATTGTAATAATCCAGTGAGATTTTTGATTGCACAAGGAGTCTGAGTGATCTCCAAGATGCTTCAAGAGACCTGAAAAACTATAAGCAAATGTACCTAAGACAAAAGCTGCTTTAAACACAAAGGATGGTCACAGCAGGTGTTGATTTAATTTTGATATTTATTATCTATTTATGACATTATTTTTGACAGCATCCTCATTTTACATCGTTTTTACACAAGCGCCTAAAACTTACTAAAGTACTGTAGCTTTGCAGATAGGTTTCTTGAAGCATCTTGGAGACGTTGCCACAGTTTTAGTCTGGATTTAGTCTGTCTCAGTTTGTTGTGTTTCTTTGTGTGATTTAGGGCTGGGCGATTTGGCCTACCATCAAAATCTCGATTAATTGAACATTTTAACTCGATTACAATTAATGAACGATTATTTTATTTATTAATAAAATTATATTTAATTATATTTATATAATATTTATTTTTTTGTCCTCATAGTTCACTGACATGTTTTGTACAGTAAATATGCTCATATTACAAGTGAGAGATTTTTGAATGAAGGGTGCATTACTTGATTTTAAAATAACTGATATCTACTATCTATGATTATTTATTGAACATCAGTGTTGAACAACTGAAATTAAAGCACACATTGCTTAAAACGAAAAGTCACATTTTTCTTAAATCAGTGAAACTTCCACTTTTGGAAACAAAATAAATTATTTTCATAAATTAAAAGTATTAAAATTTATTAAAATTTAATTATTTATTAAAAGTAGAAAAGAAGCAGTATCTCTTCTAAATAAAATTACTCTTGTATATCCTGTAAATACTTTTTACTGTATATATACTGTTTAAGCTCTGCATCGACATGTCGTCGGAATAACGTAACATAACGGAGCGGATTTTGATTTTGGAAAATTTGATCGATTATAGGTTCTGATTATAGGCTCTAATGTGATTCCAGACGGACTGGACAATGATGAGGAGATCAGATCTCTGTGTGGAGCACTGGCTGTGGTCAGACTCCTTGTGCAAACAAAAATCTCACTGGATTATTACAATTAATGGCAAAATGAATATTTGGAAATGTAAACTGATATTTCCTACTGACTCACTACAGCAAAAGATAGAAATTACTGCCTTAAAACCATTTTTAGCTGCTGTAAATACTAGTGGTCTAAAACTTTTGCACAGTACTGTACACTGCACTGCTGCCTTACTTACTTTTTTGTCTTGTTTCCAGTCAAAATATTAAAAAATTCTTAAATCAAGAAGTATTTTCTAGACGAGAAAAAATTATTCTCTTGTTTTCAGAATTAAGTCAGTTTTTGCTTGAAACAAGCTAAATAATCTGCTAATGAGGTAAGAAAAATAATCTTGTTTTCTGTTTGAAATAAGATTATTTTTCTTGCCCCATCGGCACTAGTTCTAAGCAAAAACTCACTTAGTTTTGACTTTTTTCTGAAAACAAGACAATAATTTTTACTTGTCTAGAAAATTTGAGATATTTTGACTGGAAACACAACAAAGAAATCCAAGTAAGAAAAGCATTTTTTGCAGTGTACACATAGACATCAGATGCTATATAATTGTTTTGACTGCCTTGTCTTCCATTAAAGTCATTTTTTTCTCTATCAAAGTGATGTGGCGGGTGTGGGAGGACCTTAGTGAAACCCACACTGACGTCTGTGCGGACACAGCTGCTGTGTTTGACTTCAGCATCATGTCTTATAACATCCTGGCTCAGGATCTTCTGGAAGCGAATGCACAGCTGTACACTCACTGTCCGGAGGAAGTGTTATTGTGGGACCAGCGGCTCCGGATCATCCTGAAGGAGCTCCAGATCTGGGAACCTGACGTGAGGAGATGCACAACCCAAAACATAGACTTATAACTGCTGTTGATTCTAAAATCATCATTTCCTCGTTTGTACAGATTATTTGTCTACAGGAAGTTCAAGAAGACCACTTCCTAGAGCAGATCTATCCTGTCCTGACTGACATGGGTGAGGAACTGAACATTTTATTTGATTTATACGTTGGGCATCGTAACAGTCACAGAGAAGTTACTTTTAAAAGTAATGCGTTACAATATTGAGTTACTCCCTTAAAAGTAACTAATTACGTTACTGAGTTACATTTTATGGAAAGTAATGCATTACGTTACTTTTGCGTTACTTTTTAAATCTGGGCAGGGCTTGCTTGTTTGTTTTTAATATAAAAAGTTGTATTTTTTGCAAATGTACAAGCCTTTTTACACCAAAAGCCTCAGGCTTAGAGAAAGGTAAGTTTGTAACTCTTCAGCAGAAAAAAAAAGAAAATTAATTCTGAGGAAAATGTATTTGTTGTTTTAGTGAGCAATATAAATGAATGCATGTTCACATTTATTCTAGAACTAAAGTAACATCTTACTCACAATTTCTCTCAACATGGGGACAGGAGAGCTTTTAATCAATAAATGTGGGGAATATAACTGGTGTTACTTATTTAAAAAAGTAACTGATATTTTCTTGTCAATTAAAAAGTAATGCGTTACTTTAGTTACTTGGAAAAAGTAATATTATTGTTGTTACAGCTACACTAGTCACAGCTTCATAACAGTCCATTTGATTGGTGCGCTAGAAGTTTTCTAGGTCATACGATAGTTTTATATGAACATCAGACCCAATTGTAAGATGTACAGTGGAAAGGATAATGACAAAATTAATGCATAATGAAATGAATGACCCAGTGTGCAGACATAAACAAGTCAAGTCTAATTGGGCAATAATATAGTTCACATTTTGCGACAATACAAGCAATTAAGCAGTTTAGATTTGCTATATAGTATATATTGCTTTATATGAGTATGTAATGTATGCAGTGTAATGTAATGCAAGTTATGTAAAAATATTACTTTTTCCAAGTAACTAGTAAAGTAACGCATTACTTTTTAATTGACAAGAAAATATCTGAGTTACTTTTTTAAACAAATAACGCCAGTTATATTCCCCACATTTATTGATTAAAAGCTCTCCTGTCCCCATGTTGAAAGAAAAATCATGAGTAAGATGTTACTTTAGTTCTAGAATAAATGTGAACATGCATTAATTCATCTCACTCACTAAAAAAAAAGATACAGTGTTCTTCAAAATGAACAAAAACACTGAAATTCAGCACAAACCTGTGATAATTAAATGTTAAATGATACAAATATCCTTTATGTATTTAATCCCATTTTATTAACCGATGTCTTTGCTGCCGACCTTCGATGATCCAATTCATCCATACTAATAAGCAAAAATTACTCAAGATAATCTAACATTTGTTTTCTTTTTTTATTGCTGAAGAGTTGACATTTGTTCTTCTGCGGTCTACTGTACAGACGTCAATTTACTTTTCTCTAAGCCTGAGGCTTTTGCTGTGAAGAGGCTTTTTCATTTGACAAAAATAGAACTTTTTATATTAAAAACAAACAAGCAAGCCCTGCCCAGATTTAAAAAGTAACGCAAAAGTAACGTAACGCATCACTTTCCATAAAAAGCTAAACTAAGTAACGTAATTAGTTACTTTTTAAGGGAGTAACTCAATATTGTAATGCATTACTTTTAAAAGTAAGTTAACTTTCCCCAACACTTTTCATGACAAGTTGTGAATTTGCAGATTTGTTCAAATGTTGTTTTCTGTTTATAACAATTAACAATTGAACTTTTTTTACCCAGGTTACACTTGCATCTACAAACGTCGCACCGGTACCAAAACAGACGGCTGTGCGGTGTGTTATCACAGCGACCGCTTTACCCAGCTTTCCGTCAGCCTCCTGGAGTTTCGGCGACCGGACTGCGAGTTGCTGGATCGTGACAACGTGGGCATCGTGCTGCTCCTCCAGCCGACGGCAGGACAGAACGAAGCCTTCAGCCCCGTCTGTGTGGCCAACACACACCTGCTGTTCAACCCCGGGAGAGGAGACGTGAAGCTCGCCCAGCTGGCCATCGTGTTTGCCCAGATCGACGTCATGATCAAGAAATGCAGGAGTGAAGGAAGACGCTGTGAGGTGGTTTTATGTGGGGACTTTAACGCTTTACCCAACAGCCCTCTGTGGAATTTCATCAGCACCGGACAGCTTTACTACCACGGGTTACCTGCCTGGATGGTGAGTGACCCGTCTTATACAGTGAGCGGAAAAATATTTGATCTCCTGCTGATTTTGTACATTTGCCCACTGACAAAGAAATTATCAGTCTATCATTTTAAAGGAGCCATTGGATGCAAAACTAACTTTTCCATGTTGTTTGAACATTAATGTGTGTTGGTAGTTTGTGTACACAACCACCCTACAATGATTAAAATCCACCCAGTGGTATTTGTTTAATCTTTAAAAGTAATATCCCCTTTTTAAAATCAGGTCATTCTCAGCTTCTACTGGGTGTGACGACACACAGACAGAGGCCCCTCCCACGATAGTTGATTGACATGAGCGCCTTACCTTAGCCCCGCCCTCACTGAGCTGAAACAGTCCGAATACGATCGCCATTGTGTGACTCTAATTGAGCGATTGAGGTGTTCTGTTGTTGGATGTAATAATGAACACAGCAGTCCTCATTTACTCCTGACATCTGAGCCGCTGAAGACACAGAGGATTAACGTTACTTTCGTTTTTAAAAGGAAAGCGCCGATCCCGATCTACATATGCGTCTATGTTCATGTGAATCATTCGTGATGCAGCTTCACTCACAGCAGAACTGAGGATAAGGGTTTTTTATGCATCTTTGCAAATGGCCTTTCTTAATAATGTGCTTGTTGGCAAGTTTCACCGATAAACACAGCTAAATGCAGCTAAAGTAAACATTACAGCTCATCATCCCACATCAGAGAGGGGCGGGGCAAGCAGAGCTCATTTGCATTTAAAGGAACATGCGATAAAATGAGTTGATTTTTTTACAGAGCTGATATTGACAAGATAAAAGGGTGTTTTTTCACACTACTATTGAGAATTTTTAACCAAAGCATTTTCATTAAGACCCTAAAGAATCAAATGAACTTGTGGAAAATGGCCATCCGATGACCCCTTTAATAAAATGCAAATCAATTGATAGCTTTTTTGAAAAGCATTTTACTGGATTTTTTAGTTGTTATTTTGTCTCTCACTGTTCAAATAAACCTACCATTAAAATGATAGGCTGATCATTTCTTTGTCAGTGGGCAAACGTACAAAATCAGCATTGTATGTTTAACGTATGCCTTTTTCCTCACTG
The DNA here is from genome assembly GCF_049309525.1 of Garra rufa. Lineage (NCBI taxonomy): Eukaryota > Metazoa > Chordata > Actinopteri > Cypriniformes > Cyprinidae > Garra > Garra rufa. Next base: position 42,735,833 of record NC_133381.1, read on the forward strand.
TATGACAGCAGGACGCCAATCCTACATTTTGGTTTTCCCAGTCTTAGTGTTGTATTTGGGTTGTGTTGTGTTTGTGATTGGATCATGTGCTCTTGCAGGTTTCGGGTCAGGTGGATTTGTCGTATAAAGTCCATCACAGAAGGCTTTTCGCCCCGTTGTGGCCCAGCGGCCTCGGCATCAGCGACGGCTGTCAGTACAGGACTGAAACCCAGACCGCAGCTTCAGGTCAGCGCCAGCTCACGCTTCACTCGTCGCTTTGGATTGGCAGCATGCGTGTGTTTAATTGAGCTCTTAACTGTGTGTTTGCAGTAGAGAATCGGCAGTACAGCGCTGAGTTTCTGTGTCAGCTGCGATACCGTCCGGCGGCGTGCGTGCGGCCCGCTGATCTGGAGCTCATACCAGGAGTCACTGACAAAAAACCAGGTGAGAGATTTACTCTCTGAAAGAGAAACTCCTACAAATGCATGTTCGGCAAGGTCAGGCGCAAAAATAACTGTGTCCGCACCTAATTCTTCACTGCACATCTTTAGTAAATCCTGACAGTACTATTTCACCGCCAAAAGATGGTTTGCACACTGCAGAAAATGCTTTTCTAGCTTAGATTTTTTGTCTTGATTCCAGCCAAAATATAAAAAAATTCTTAAATCAAGAAGGAAAAATTGGTTTCTTCTTTTCAGAAAAAACAAGTCAAAATGAAGTGAGTTTTTGCTTAGAACAACAAGCCAAAAAATCTGCCAATGGGGTAAGAACAAAAATCTTATTTCAAACAGAAAACAAGATTATTTTTCTTACCCCATTGGCAGATTATTTTGCTTGTTTCAAGCAAAAATGTACTTAATTTTGACTTTTTTTCTGAAAACAAGACAATAATTTTTACTCGTCTAGAATATCCTTCTTGATTTAAGAATTTTTAGATATTTTGACTGGAAACAAGACAAAAAATCTAAGCTAGAAAAGCATTTTTTGCAGTGCACTGGCGCAAGCTGTTAGTAAATCAATGTTATTCCATGATATTGTCCATTTAGTTTCATGACACAGAAGAAAACAGGATAAAATTAGACTGATGGTTTGAATTGTTTGCAGATCATTGAAGGCAAATGTCATACTATTTGACTATTTATTATTTCACGCAGCGCTTATAACTTTCTAGATGCATTCTGTTTTAAGAGAAAATGGTGCAAGTTCTGAGTTAAATACAAGCTAACTAGCAGTTTCTAAACCTTTAGTTTGAATTTTATTTTTCAAATTAGCATCTTGCAAATGGCTGAATCTCACAGAGACTTGTGAATGTGTCACATTTGCTTCCTGAAATATATTTCTAAAATGTACTGTTTTTTACAGACCCAGATGACATGGAAATGTTCAATTCAAGGTGAGTTAGCTGGTGTTCAGGTTTAACATACACAGAAGATATTTGGCAATAAACTATACATTGTGACCCTGGACCACAAAAGCAGTCATAAGGTTTAAATTGAGATTTATACGTCATCTAAGAGCTTAATAAATGAGCTTGTTAGGATAGCACAATATTTGGCCAAGATGCAACTATCTGAAAATCTGCAATCTGAGGGTGCGAAAGAATCAAAATACTGAGAAAATTGCCTTTAAATTTGTCCAAATGAAGTTCTTAGCAATGCATATTACTAATTGAAAATTAAGTTTTGATATATTTACGCTAGGAAATTTACAGAACATTATCTTTACTTAATGATTTTTGGCATACACTGCAAAAAATGCCTTTCTTACTTAGATTTTGTCTTGTTTCCAGCCAAAATATCTAAATTCTTAAATCAAGAAGGATTTTCTAGACAAGTAAAAATTATTTTCTTTTCAGAAAAAAGGCAAAATTAAGTGAGTTTTGTTAGTGTCACAGGGGTAAGCAAAAAAAAAAAAAAAAATGTTGTTTCAAACAGAAAATGATTATTTTTCTTACCCCATGGCAGATTATTTAGCTTGTTTCAAGATTATTGTTTTTTTCTGAAAACTAGAAAATAATTTTTACTTGTCTAGAAAATCCTTCTTGATTTAAGAATCTTTTGATATTTTGGCTACAAATATACTCGTGCTTCACTGCAAAAAATGCTTTTCTAGCTTAGATTTGTTGTCTTGATTCCAGCCAAAATATCCAAAAATTCTTAAATCAAGAAGGATTTTCTAGAAGAGTAAAAATTGTCTTGTTTTCAGAAAAAAAAAGTCAAAATGAAGTACATTTTTGCTTGAAACAAGCAAAATTATCTGCCAATGGGGTAAGAAATATAATCTTGTTTTCTGTTTGAAATTAAAAAAAAATTCTTACCCCATTGGCAGATTTTATTTGGCTTGTTCTAAGCAAAAACTCACTTCATTTTGACTTGTTTTTTCTGAAAACAAGAAAATAATTTTTACTTCTTGATTTAAGAATTTTTGGATATTTTGGCTGGAAACAAGACAAAAAATCTAAGCTAGAAAAGCATTTTTTGCAGTGTACTTAAGTTTTGTGGTTACATTGATTTTTATTCATCTAATTAGTGGTCTCTAGTGAGGAAGTTAGTTTTGTAGTGTTGTTTGTAAATCAGTTACATTTGAAGTCAATGGTTACGTAGCTTTGAAACGAGTAGTGTCTTCACCTGGTTGGTTTGCATCAAAGCTCAGAAATCCTTATTGTGATGAATGTCAGTGGAGAAGATGGAGAGGCCGCTGTGAGATGATTGAGTGTCCTGCAGCAGCGCTTCTGGAGAGTTCTGTGAGGTTCCTCACCTCAAATCTGCTGGTGTTTGGCAGGTTCGGACACACGTTACGTCACACGCTGAACCTGACGCCGGCGTACAGTCCTGTCCGGCCCGACGCGCACACGGCTGTGGTCAGCACTCTCAACTCTGAAGGAGCGGCGATGGTGGACCACATCTTCTACTCCACCCGCAGGACCGGCTCTGCTGCGGCTGAAGGTGAGGTTTATCTAGCTTTATCAGCTTGACCTCAGAGTGTCAACATCAGCTCGTTTAAATGCTGCAAATATCTGCAGCACCTCAACTTTTTGGTCCCATCTTGATTGTGAGATCAAACCAGGGTTAGTCTAGTAAAAACTTAAAAAGAATTGTTGCAAATGCAGGATTTCTCATTTTCTTTTAGCTCAACTGGATGTTTTTTTGCACTATACTGTAAAGTTGCTTTGACACAAACCGTATTGTTAAAAGCGCTGAATAAATAAATGTTATTGACTGATTGAAAACGGCTGATATAAAAATAATTTTTACCCATTTTTTTAATAAACAAAAAAATAAGAAGAAAAATAAAAATTACAAAACAAAACAAAAACTTTAAAATTAACAAGAAAGCAGAAAGTATAAAATTAGTTTTAATTTAAAATAACACAAATTGGGATAAAGTATCAATGAATCTGTATGTAATTATCCTTAAATTTTTTGCTATTAAAACGGTAAAAGATTAATTGTTCAAGCTTAGTGGACAAAAAGCAAACAAAGGCACCCACTTTTTTTGGTGCTCGACTGAAAAACATAGAAAAATTTAAATGTAAAGTCGACACCAAGACTCCAAAAGTATCAAAACTGTATTCAAAAAATAAAAATACAAAAGTTTTTCAAATAAATATTTGATATTGGTGTCGCCTTTACATTTAATTTGTTAAAGCTCAGTGGAGGAATGATCAAAACATTGCATCTTTTGAGGAATGTTTATTTGTTCATCTCTCAATCATCATTGGATTGCATTGCATTATATGTTTGGATCATTTCAATCCGGTCTTACTAAGACATATTATTAGAGATGGAGAGCGAACACTGATATTTACATGATTTTATATCAGTGTCCGCTTTTTCATCTGTAAAACGGATTTAAGCATGATTTGATTAAGCAGCAGAATTGATTACACTGCAAAAAATGCTTTTCTTACTTAGATTTTTTGTCTTGTTTCCAGCCAAAATATCTACAAATTCTAAAAAAAAGAAGGATTTTCTTGTCAAGTAATTTTTTTTTCTTGTTTTCAGTAAAAACAAGTCAAAATTCAATGCGTTTTTGCTTGAAACAAGCACAATAATCTGCCAATGGGAAAGAAAAATAAAAAATAATCTTGTTTTCTGTTTGAAATAAGTTTGTTTTTGCAAACCCCACTGGCAGATTATTTAGCTTGTTCTAAGCAAAAACTCACTTCATTTTGACTTTTTTTTTTTTTTTTTTTTTTTTGGAAAAAACAAACATTTTTAGACATTTGGAAACAATCTAAGTACAAAAAGCATTTTTTTGCAGTGAATAAACCTGTTTTTCCTTCATATTCTCACTATATCAGACTATATACACTACTGTTCAAAAGTTTGGGGTCTTGTAATAGTCTTTAAAGAAGTCTCTTCTGCTCATCAAGGCTGCATTTATTTGATTAAAAATACAGAAAAAACAGTAATATTGCTAAATGTTATTACAATATAAAATAATGTTTTTTATTTTAACATACTTTAAAATAGAATTTATTTCTGTGATGCAAAGCTGAATTTTCATCAGCTGTTACTCCAGTCTTCAGTGTCACATGATCCTTCAGAAATCATTCTAATATGCTGATTTATTATTCAGGGTGGCTGCGGATCCTTAAAAAGTCTTAAAAAGTCTTAAATTCCGTTGTCCTAAAATAAGGCCTTTAAATGTCTTAATTTGTCTTAAATCTAAATCCAAGGGTCTTAAATTTTTTACACTTTGAAAAGGAAAAGTTTATCGTTTTGAGGAGAATCTCCTGCGCAGGTTCTAAATCTGTTCTGTTGCTAGACACGCGCTTGCTTGACAACGCCTCAGTGTTGCCAGATTTAGCGGGTTTCCGCCCAACTACACGCATTTGATTCGCAGATTAACTGTTAAGTTTAACCATCATAGAGTAAAAGTTTATAATTAGCACATGTTTTTACGTTGCCGCACACACCTGACGCGAGCACGCGCAGAGAGAGAGAGAGAGGAGAGAGAGGCGCGCGGCGCGATTCACACAGATTGATTCCTCTTTAACTGCTATTTGAACGGAAACGTACATACCAAGTCATGTCTTAATACCCGTTTTGGTATTCTGTTTAACAGTCGTTTATGTCTTCAGTGAACCGAAACAGCTGAGAAAGAGATGCGTGCATTTGGCCTTAAAGAGACAGCGTCCTATAAATACCTGCAGTGAGAAACTCTAGTTATTTTACAATTAATTATTAAATTTCCCCTCCTGAATACTAGTGTTATTGATTTTATTACTAACTTTATGTTGTATTCATTTACACTTGTCATTTGTGTAATTGTTCTTGTTTTGTTACTGAACTTTAGTTCAGATAGTAGTTTTTGCTGTGGATGAGAAGTAGCCTACCTAAAGTAAGCATTCAGTAATTAGGAAAAAACAAACTTTTTTTTTTTTTTGCTGATCCGAAAAATGATCCGATCCATGACTCAAAATCCGTGTTTGTTACACTGTTACATTGGCTTCAAAGTGTGTGAGAGCCTTGACTTTGTCATGGAATAGAAAATAAGTTCTTCTTCTGGAATAGTGTTTTCTGTTGAATATTCCCAAGAATAATCAGTTAAATAAAATAATAATTTAAAATATCTTCATAGTTTTGTGCTAGACTTTTGCGGGACTTTCAATTTGGTCTTAAATTTTGTTTGAAAATGGTATTAAAAAGTCTTAAAATGTCTTAAATTTAACTTGGTCAAACCTGTAGACACCCTGTTATTAGAATGATCAATGCTGGATAATATCAACAGTTGTGCTGACAAATATTTTTTGGAACCTGTGATTTTTTTTTTTTTTTCAGGATTCTTTCATGAATAACAAGTTTAAAAAGTACAGTGTTTATTCAAAATATAATTTTTTTTATAACAATGTAAATTATTTATTATTAACTTTTAATAAACTTTTAATTATTAACTTAATACATCCTTGGTGAATAAAAGTATTAATTAAAAAAAAAAAAAAGAAAAAAGAAAGAAACAATAAAAATGTACTGACCCTGAACTTTTGAACGGTAGTGTAAGCCATAAAAGCGTGTTGCATGTAATCTGCTGCTCAAGAAGTGTGTATTTAGTGTGAGGTTCAGTAATGTGTGTCTGTTAACAGGTCTGAAGCTGCTGGGTCGTCTGTCTCTGCTGTCAGAGGCTGATCTCTGGTCTCTGCGAGGACTTCCTAACGAAACCTTTCCGTCTGATCATCTCAGTCTGATCGTCAAGCTCCAGCTTCCTGCTGTCTGACCCTAACATTTGGCTTGTCTTTATCATTTTCATGGCCTTATAATTGGATTGTGAAAGAAAAAAATATATGTATTTTTGGTCCGATGTGTATTTAGTTTTATTTAGAGTGAAATATCCTCCAGCGTGACGTTTGATGCGAGGAAACACGACGCACCAATTACGGTCGACATGTTCCTGATCGTTTCATCAGAATGCAGTTCTATGCATTTATGATAGAGTTGTTTCTTTTCTTTTGGTTTTGAGTTTACATTTTGAACAGAGCTAAATAAATAACTACATGCGCTGCTGTTGTTTTTGCTATTTGAGCACACAAAATAAGAAAATGAAGATGGCATCCAGCATCTACACTGCAAAAAATGCTTTTCTAGCTTAGTTTTTTGTCTTGTTTCCAGCCAAAATATCTACAAATTCTTAAATCAAGAAGGATTTTCTAGACGAGTAGAAATTATTGCCTTGTTTTCAGAAAAACACAATTAAAATTAAATTGAAACAAGCACAATAATCTGCCAATGGGGTAAGAAAAATAATCTAGTAGTCTGCTTTAAATAAGATTTTTTTTCTTACCCCATTGGCAGATTATTTAGCTTGTTCTAAGCAAAAACTCACTTCATTTTGACTTGTTTTTTCTGAACACAAGACTTTTTATTGGTCTAGAAAATCCTTCTTGATTTAAGCTGCTTATATTATGTCTTGTTTCCAGTCAAAATATCAAAAAATGCTTAAATCAACAAGGATAATTTTGACAAGTCAAGTCAAAATGAAGTGCTTTTGCTTGAAACCATGGGGTAAGAAAAATCTTGTTTTCTGCTTGAAATAATTTTTCTCACCCAATTGGTAGATTATTTTGCTTGTTCTAAGCAAAAACTTTTTTCTGAAAACGAAAATAATTTTTACTTGACTAGAAAACCCTTGTTTTAAGGATGTTTAGATATTTTGGCTGGAAACAAACAAACAAAAAATCTAAGTAAGAAAAGCATTTCTTGCAGTGATTTTAATGAAGGTCAGATGCACACTTCAGTACAGAGAGAAGGTCAGAGTCATTCAAGCGCGGCTGGAGTGAAAACACCACTAAAAGTCATTCAAATGCACCCAAAATTCAAGATTGGGGGCAAAAAGAATTCCATTTAATCATTGGAAAAACTTTACAATAAGCTTCTTGTTCTTCACTGCAAAAAATGATTTTCTTACTTAGATTTTTTGTCTTTTTTCCAGAAAAAATATCTAAAAATTCTTGAATCAGGAAGGATTTTCGAGACAAGTAAAAATTTGTGTCTTGTTTTTAAGTAAAAACAAGTCAAAATGAGGTGAGTTTTTGCTTAAAACAAGCAAAATAATCTGCCAATGGGGTAAGAAAAATAATCTAGTAGTCTGCTTTAAATAAGATTATTTTTCTTACCCCATTGGCAGATTATTTTGCTTGTTTTAAGCAAAAATTCACTTAATTTTGACTTGTTTGTACTAAAAACAAGATAATAATTTTTACTGTTCTAGAAAATCCTTCCTGATTCAAGATTTTTTAGATATTTTGGCTGGAAACAAGACAAAAAATCTACGTAAGAAAAGCATTTTTTGCAGTGTAGGTAACTACAGTAGTTAACATGAGCGTTGAACAAGAATAGTGGAACTGACCGTTTCTGTCGATATAGATTTTTTTTGTTTAGAATGTTTGTGTGATAACATAAGCGGGTTAAATGTTTTGCCGCTCGCTTGAGAAACAATATATGAATCTAGAAGTAAATGCAAAAGTGAAAAGCATTGACTAATGTGTTGCTTATATTTACTGCGTTTAAACTCGTCTAGGAAAAATGACTGTATTGTGTACAAAAACGAATCACAATGATGAAAAAGCATTTTCAATAATGTTTGAATTTGAAATCAAAATATTTTATAAATATGTTTGTGGAAGTCAGGCTTGTGCTGTCACAAAAATCAAACAAACTGCATGATCAAACATTTAGGTGAAATATATATTCTTCAAAATGTCTAAAAAATGCTCTGCTCCACCCCTTAAATTAAAAAACATTGTTACATTTGTTTAATGCAGTTATGAAAAGAAAAGCTTTATATTCGAGAATTTACAATCAAGGCAAAAAAAAAATTAAAATGAAAACCATTTTGGTGGAGCAGACGTCACTCCTGAATGTAAACATGTTTAACGTGGTCTGGATGTAGTTTTGCTGGGTTTTGAGACCTTTGACCTCAGCAACACATCAGCTGTTCTTTTCATTAGTTTTGCTATTTTAATTATTTGTCATTTACTATTGGTGACCCAATAGTACCAATAGAATCAATCATAAGGGTCCATTTTTGAAATTGAAAGCTGAACAAATAAGCTTTCTGTTGATGTACGGTTTGTTAGGATAGACAATGTTTAGCCGAGATACAACTGTTGAAAATCTGAGGGTGCTAAAAATATCTGAATATTGATAAAATCGCCTTTAAAGTTGTCCAAATGAAGTCCTTAGCAATGCAAAATTTGAGTTTTTATATATTTATGGTAGAAAATTTACAAAATATCTTCATAGAACATGATCTTTACTTAATATCGTAATGATTTTTGTCATAAAAGGAAAATAATTTTATCCCATACAAAGTATTGTTGGCCATATTGCTAAAAAAAAACCTGTGCCACTTAAGAATGGTTTTAATCACATTTTTGTGATTCTAAAATGTTTATTATAATATTTAGTATGTTGGAGTATCATGAGTAAGACATCACACAAAAGAAAACGTAGTTCTCATTTGACCAAAACATTATAGACAATTTATTGTACATTAGAGTTTCAAGTGTCAGAAAAGAGCCAGTGAATGAAAGACATTCAGGTCTGTGGCGTCAAAGTCAAACATCAACAAATGCAACAATTATTAATGACACACAGTTGGTTGATCATGTGGCAGGATGCTGTTCTGATGAAGAACATTAAACAGCAGCAGCAGCAGCAGCACCAGTGTCTCTTGTGTTAGGCTTTAGTTTGTTGTAAGTGTGTGTGCATTTTATTTGAGAAAACCGTCCTCTAATGAAACAGACTGGTGCTCAAACAGCACATCTCCATCACACGACTCCTCAAGTCAACATCAAATGATGCTCACAATAATCTTATGACATGTTCAATGCACAAATTCAGGAAATGATGGAAAAGAGAAGGCTATTTCAGAGGAGGGGCGAGTTATTATATTTTGATCAAAGATTTATTCAGAAGCGCACGGACATGAATTAGCAAAGAGAATACGCTGCAAAAAATGCTTTTCTTACTTTGATTTTTTGTCTTGTTTCCAGCAAAATATCTGCAAATTCTTAAATCAAGATGGATTTTCTAGATGAGTCAAAATAAAAAAAGAAGTCAGAATCAAGCGAGTTTTTGCTTAGAACAAGCTGAATAATCTGCCAATAGTGCAAGAAAAAAAAATCTTATTTCAAACAGAAAACAAGATTATTTTTCTTACCGCATTGGCAGATTATTTAGTTTGTTTCAAGCAAAATCACACTTTATTTTGACTTGTTTTTTCTGAACACAATAAAATGTTTACTCATCTAGAAAATGTCTTGTTTCCAGCCAAAATACCTGCAAATTCTTAAACCAAGAAGGATTTTCTAGACAAGTAAAAAATATTTTCTAGTTTTCAGAAAAAATAAAATTAAGTGCGTTTTTGCTTGAAAGAAGCAAAATAATCTGCCAATGGGGTCAGAAAAAATAAACTTGTTTTCTGTTATTATTTTGCTCGCTTCAAGCAAAAACTTAATTAACACTTAATTTTGACAAAAATAATTTTTACTTTTCTACAAAATCCGTCTTGATTTAAGAATTTTTAGATATTTTGGCTGGAAGCAAGACAACAAATCAAAGTAAGAAAAGCATTTTTTGCAGTGTAGAGTCAATTTCATGTTGACTTTAAAAACTCAGACGTGTGTAATTGAGCATCCGGTCTTTCAAGAGTTCAAAAATACTATCTAAAATCGAAAAACCCAACAGGGCCGAAGGCTGCATTCATAAATACTGATACTGAGCTACAACATCATTCACATACAATACTCTAGTGAGTCATTTCATATCACCATCAGAACCATCCGGAGTCAAACAAAAGTGCTTTTGCTCTTTCAAAGCCAAATATATTTGCTCTATTGTGATTCAGATTGAAATCACTGGCGAAAACTGACGACTGAAGGAAAGTCCAATACTGGAAGTGTGACTAAGTGCAAAAAGTCTGTCGAGGAGGTTGTAAAAACAAAAAGATGAATTTCGGAAGTATTTCTGTCTTGTTTTCTAATGCAAATGTTTAAACATTCATTTATCAAGATATATTCGAAACTAGAGGCTAAATAACTTGTGTCTTGTTTTCTTAAAAAAAGCAATGAAAATTATATATTATTTGCAAGAATGTTCCGAAAAACAAACAGACTTCAAAGGGGAAAATAGATCCAATTATAATATGAATGTTGTTTTCTTTCATTCTTACTCTTTGGTTCTGCTTTCAATAAAATGATTTTCTTCCTTAGATTTTTTTGTCTTGTTTCCAGCCAAAATATCTAAAAATTCTTAAAACAAGAAGGATTTTCTAGACAAGTAAAAATTATTTTCTTGTTTTCAGAAAAAAAAAAAAAAAAAAAAAAAAAACCAAGTCAAAATTAAGTGAGTTTTTACTTGAAACAAGCTAAATAACCTGCCAATGGGGTAAGAAAATAATAATCTTGTTTTCAGTTTAAATAAGACTTTTTTGCTTACCCCATTTTGTTGTTCTAAGCAAAAACTAAATTTAATTTTGACTTGTTTTTTCTGAAAACAAGACAATGATTTTTAGTAGTTTAGAAAAGGTTTTTTATAGATATTTTAGCTGGAACAAGACTAAAAAAAAGAAAAACATTTTTTGCAGTGATTAAAATGATCTAAACACTGCAAAAAATGCCTTTCTTACTTATTTTTTGTCTTGTTTCCAGCCAAAACATCTCATTTCTAGAGAGTAAAAATTATTTTCTTGTTTTCAGAAAATATATATATATAAAAAAAAAAAAGTTTTTGCTTGGAACAAAAATCTTATTTCAAACAGAAAACAATGATGCACTTAGTTTTTTCTGAAAACAAGACAATATTTTTTACTGGTCTAGAAAATCCTTCTTGATTTAAGAATTTGTAATTATTCTGGTTGGAAACAAGACAAAAATCTAAGAAAAGCAATTTTTAGCGACATGAAGACTATCAAAATTACGCAAGTTTTTTTCTAATTCACGGGGAAACAATTTGTTTTGACACTGCAGACAAAAACATTTTCATGCTCCTGTCAAGTTTGAGATTTCTGAGTGTTTTTTCAGACTAGTGGAAAGAAAACATCCAAAAAGCACTGTTTAGTGTTTCTTTTATAGCACTTTATCTTATTTGTGTCAATCCATATTTTTAAAGGCCACGAGTTTTTTCTCCTACACTGAGATATAAATCTCCACTTCAGCAGCACTTACACCAAACTTTACATTTTTATTCCCGTCTATATCCTGAAGGTTTTTACAGAGGGATTTGTTCAGATATAATTTGCTTGATATTATACAACATTTTATTCCCCAGAAAACTGTAAAAAATATGCATCGTTTTCTGCCTGTTCTAAGAATTTTCGGAATTATGGACCGACTAAATGAGATTTGCAAAATCCCCTCTGTAAAAACGTTTGACTCTAATATGTTAAAAAAATTAAACAAGAATTTTGAAACTGACTTCATCCAGTCTTTAGATTTTTGTTCTAGAAATGTATGCAAATTAGCGCATATTTCATTAAATAATGTCTCATTTGCATATTAAATCCTAACATTTGAGAAAACTTGTAATACAAAAAATGTTTGCAATTATCAAACTGGGTAAGTAAGGTGATAACTATTAGTTAATTTTCTACCCTATTCACCTGCAGTGTCTCGTCTTAATTTTAGTAGATTTTTTTTTATAAACAAGACTGAATATAATGTTGTTTTGCTTCTAAAGACAAAAGTAACTTGATTTAGACGTGTTTCGATTGTATTAGAAAACAAGGCAAAAACTCATCATTCTAACAATGGAAAAACTGATAAATGGACTACAGACGATCCTCTACATCAGTGACTCGTACAGTTAAAGGTTAACTTGCACAGTATTTACAGATTAAATATGAAAAGTGGCCCACAGCTGAGGCGTAATATAGAAATGAATATAAATACGATGCATTGTTTATGAAGTGTCTATTCTACTAAACGAGTGATTTGAGGAGGTGTTCGTTCACGTCTACCCTTACAAGTGAGCACTACATATCTTCATCTGGTCACGGCTGTGTTTCAGTCTTTGTCTGGTGAGTCTCTCAAACCCTGATCTGGTATCCGTTCACATCGGCCGCGGGTCCCGCCGACCCGGGACGCTTCTCCACTGACAGCCTGTGAAAACAGTGCCACCTATGGGTCAGATGCTGTGCTGTAATTGTATAAGTGCAGTAAATGATCTGTAAGTACCGTCTGTCGCTTTGGCTGTTCTTGCGCATCGGGCTGCCTGGGTTCCTCAGAGGAGATCCCATGTCCTTCTTCCTGTCTTTAGATGGTGATGGAGGAGCAGCTTTACCAATCTGAAACACACAGACAATATGCATATATACTAAACCAGTCTTAAGTAGAACAGGTATATTTGTAGCAATAGCCAAAAACACATTGTATGGCTCAAAATGATTGATTTTTCTTTCATGCCAAAATAATTAGGATATTAAGGGCAGACACTGCAAGTAAAACAGTTTTTTCATGCACCTGTCAAGATTGAGATTTTGGGCTTTTTGGTGTTTCATAAAGTGTTTTTTCAGAACATCCAAAAGACACTGTTAAGTCTTTCTTTTATAGCACTTTATCTATTTGTGTCAATAGATTTCAATTACAATACAGATTTTTAAAGGCCATGAGTTTTTTTCTCCTACACTGAGATATAAATCTCCACTTCAGTAGCACTTACACACACCACACTTTACATTTGTGTTCCTGTCTATATCCTGAAGGTTTTTACAGAGGGATTTGTTCAGATAGAATTTGCTTGATTTTATACCGAATCCCTAATATTTTATTTCCCCCAGTTTTTTCTCAATTATGGAGTGACAAAAATGAGATCCAAAATTCCATCTGTGAAAACTTTTGGCTTTTGAAAATTAAAACAAGAAATTTTGAAACTGTCTTCATCCAGTGTTTAGATTTTTGTGCTAGAAATGTCTGCACGTATTTAATTAAATAATACCTCATTTGCATATTTAAACCTAACATTGTACAAAACTTGTAATACAAAAAATGTTTGCAATTATCAATGTAATCAATCAATTGGGTAAGTAAGGGGATAACTATTAGTTAATTTTTTTTACCCTACTCACCTGCAGTGTCTCACCTCTAAGTGAAGATCTTACATTCATAAAAACTTCATTTAGACAACTTTAAAGGCAATTTTCTCACTATTAATTAATTAATTAATTTTTTTGCACCCTCAGATTCCAGATTTTCAATAGTTGTTTCTCGGACAAATATTGTCCTATCATAACAAACCATACATCAATGGAAAAAGCTTATTTAGTTGTTTTCAGGTGATGCATAAATCTCGATTCCAAAAAATTGAATCTTATGACTGGTTTTGTGGTCTATGGACATGTATATATTTATGTGTTTTTGTTGAGTACTCCATCTATCAGGCTTTTATGGCTCAGATAGTCTGATACAGTGAGAATATTAATAAAAAGCACAATTTAGTTGTATTCAGAGACACAAACTGATCTAAAATACGCCAAAATAAAAGTCAACATTCATAAATGTTAGTATTGTAATTTTACTGTTGATCTGTTAAATAAGATAAAAAGACAAAAATAATTCCAACAGCTCTATTAATACATTTATTCTAACATTCTCCTTTGCTCAGCAAGGCTGCATTTATTTGTAGATTAAAAACACATGCCTGATTCAAGAAGGGGCTCTTAAAAATGGCCAAAGAATATTAGTTTACTAACTCATTCATTTTAAGTTCAGTTGTGGTTTGTTGGTAGGCTATAATGTCTACTAGAATGTTACAAATGTTCAGTGTTAAATAAATATTTTTAAATTGATTTTTTGTAATTGATTTTTTACTTTGAAAAGCAAGACAAAACTGTAAAAAGCACATTTTGGCTATTTAATTTACGCAATGGTGAAAAAAAAAGGAAAAACACGAAAAACCGTCCTCTGTAATCGGCCTTCGGCCAAGTGTTTAATTTTGTTCGGCTTTGGCCAAGAATTTTCATCCATAAACATAAGTTCATTACAAACACATCTCAAAACCTCCATTGATGCCGGAAATTTTGAGATTGGATCGGAATTTACATGATCTCCATTCGCAAATGTGGACAAGCATTACGATTCAAATCTAACACAAATGAATTATGGAGTGCCACAAGGCTCTATATTAGGTCCTCTGTCATTGTCATTGCACATGCTTCTTATAGCAGACTTTAATAGGAAACAACTAATTTGTTTTCATTGTTAAGCTAATGAAAGCTCTATATCTACTTTTTTATTTACTTTTAAATTTATGCAATGGTAAAAAAAAAAAAAAAAAAAAAAATTTTTTTTTTTTTTTTTTTGCTTCAGCTTCGGCCAAGAATTTTCATTTCGGTGCATCCCTCAAAATCTCTGATAGCACCTTTGTTTCTGTCAGCAGTAGTATGAGTAAACCACAGCGTATCATCCGTACCTTCAACCTCATGTCCCGAGTGTGTCTCTCCAACTCTTTCCTCAGCTCTTCTTTGGATAGTTTGTCCACGTCCAGCACCGAATGCTTCCAGTCGATCTGCTCCACGCTGTGAGGGTCGTGTGACACGTAATGACCGATCTTGACCTTGCAGAGCGTGTGCCAGTATCTGCGATAGGCCAGCTGGAACTCCTGCAGGAGCTCGGTGAGCGTTTTGTACTCCGGGGGTTTGTACATCAGGTCCTCGCGGCGGCTGATGCCCAGAGCACCGAAGCGACCGCCGCTGTGGACGCCCAGCACAATGTGACGGAAATGACTCCCTGAGAACTGCGTTTTAAAGCTGAGTGGAAACCGCTCGACGGTCGGCATGCTGTTGGTGAGGTAACTGACAGGTCAGCGGTGTTAAGGCACTCATATATTCAACAAACAGGTGTTATCAAGTACAAGAAAAATGTTAAAGTCAGCATGAAATGAAAACTGCTTTCTAAATGCATGTTATAGATGTTATTGTAAAAGATTCATCCATGTACACTACCGTTCAAAAGTTTGGGGTCAGTAAGATTTTTAGTGTTTTTTAAAGAAGTCTCTTCTGCTCATCAAGGCTGCATTTATTCGATCATAAACACTGAGAAAAACAGTAATATTGCAAAATGTTATTACAATATAAAATAATGGTTTTTATTTTAATATACTACAAAATAAAATTTATTCCTGTGATGCAAAGCTGAATTTTTATCAGCTGTTACTCCAGTCTTCAGTGTCACATGATCCTTCAGAAATCATTCTAATATGCTGATTTATTATTAGAATGATCAATGCTGGATAATATCAACAGTTGTGCTGACAAAATTTTTTTTTTGGAACCTGTGATTTTTTTTTTCAGGATTCTTTCACGAATAACAAGTTTAAAAAGTACAGTGTTTATTCAAAATATGAATATTTTATAACAATGTAAATTATTTATTATTAACTAATACATCCTTGGTGAAATAAAAGTATTATTTCTTTAAAAAAAGAAAAAAAAAAGAAAGAAACAATAAAAATGTACTGACCCCAAACTTTTGAACGGTAGTGTATGTTTCATTAAAAATTAGGAGATAATGCCTTTTTTTTTTTTATCAAAAATGTCATAAATGCAAGCTTGCACTGAGCATTCTCTACATTTTTTGAGTTGCACGTTCACTTCTCAATATACAATCAACAACTGATGCACAAAAAAAGTTTTCAATAAACCATTTCAATCAGATTTACTTATGATTCCCTCACAATATGGAAGAACAGCGACTACTGCCAAATAAACATCATGACTTTAAAAGCTGAAAGAACTGATGCTTTGATTCTTTAGCCATACCAACAACAAACTGTCTCTAAATACTTTCTGGTCTTATTTTGAATTATTCACCAGTATGTGTTATTTTAAAGTAACACTTCTATTGAAATGTAATAATCTTGGAAGCAAATTCTGTTTTCGGCTGATGTCTTATTCTGCCAGTTTCACTCAAGCCTGTCTGACAGAGCACTTTTCTGGACCCAGCAGTCAATAACCTTTACAAATCTGTCTAAGCCCTTAATTCTGGACATCTCCAGGACACCCAAGAAATCCTCTTGTTGCCTACATCCCTCTTTCTGTCATTAAAATGTCTAGAAGATTTCTGAAAGACTGTTTTGAGCATCCAGTACCACAAGTTAATTACAGACCCATCTCAAATGCTCCGTTTATGGCAGAAATGTTGAGTTTAGATCAGATTTTATATTATCTACCATTAGTATTTGTGGACAAGCATTAAGACGTATGCTTTATCGACTGTTTGGGTGAAAGATAAACTGTCAAATCTAACACAAATGAAGTATGGAGTGCCACAAGGCTCTGTATTTGGTCCTCTGTTGTTTTCATTGCACATGCTTCTTATTGCAGACTTTAATGGGAAACAACAAGTTTGTCTTCATTGATAAGCTGATGACAGCTCTATATTTACTCTATACTCTATATATGAGTTAATTGAGTGTATTTTGTATGATAAAACAAACATAATTGTTCAAATGAAAATAATAAATTCTTGCAATGCTTTACTTGCTGCAGCTAGAGCTCTTACCAAAACCAGCACTTTTCAGTCCAGATTGTTTTCGAATGTCATTCAGAAGCAGCTGACATTGAAGGAAGGAAAAGTTCAAAAACTGAACCAATCACAAACACAACTTGTTACATTTTTTACATTCACAAAGGTCTAAAATTGTTAATATTTTCAATGCAGATTTCAGTGAAGTTCAAAGAGAAGGATACATTCCGAGGATAACGGCTTCCAAACATTTGATTGGTAGAGATTCTCTTGTCATTTCCTTGGCAATGTCCATCAATCTGAGAAACAAATTGTAGGTTACAATGCAGTAAGAGACTGTATGCAATTAAGCCTAAAATATTTTAAAAAAATTAATGAAAAGTATTCTGAAAAATGATGCATTCTACCAACAAGGTCTATTAATAATAATCAAATGCATTAAATGCAGTGAAACAAAAGTTCTATTGTTGGTAAAAATATGGATCATTAATATTATCAAATGTTTATGGAAATCATCATCAAAAATGCTTTATCTTCAAATTAAAAGCAGAGTTGTACTGCTAGCCTGCAGCATTGCATTGAAAAAGCCTTTGAAATTACAATTATATTCCAGATTTGAATTTCAGTAACAGTAACAAATGCAGAAATACAATGGAATCACTGCAAAAAATGTTACTTTTTTTCTTACTTTTTTTTTTTTTTGGTCTTGTTTCCAGCCAAAATATCTGAAATTATTTTCTAAACTAATAGAAATGGTCTTGTTTTCAGTAAAAAAAAAAAAAAAAAAAAAACTAATCAAAATTAAGTGTGCTTTTGCTTGAAACAAGCCAAAAATTGCCAATGGGGAAAGAAAAAAAGAATCTAGCTTTTTTGTTTGAAATAAGATATTTTTGCCGACCCCATTAGCAGATTATTTTGCTTGTTCTAAGCAAAAACTCACTTCATTTGACTTGTTTCTTTCTGAAAATGAGAAAAAAAAAAATCTCGTCTAGAAAATCCTTGTCGATTTAAGAATTTTTGAGAAATTTTGGCTTCAAACAAGACAAAAAAATCTAAGTAGGAAAAGCATTTTTGGCAGTGATTCCATTGTTTTTCTGCTTTCTTTCAAATTCAAATGAAAATTCTGCATTCTGTTACTGCTGAAATCCAAATCTGGAAAAGAACTGTTGAAAGATAAAGCTTTAAGAGTGGAAACAGACGCGTGGACGGGTCTTACGCTGTGAGCGGCCTAATCTTCTTGATCTCAAAAAACTGTGTTCCAGTGTGATTGTATCTGACAGACAAAGTTAAGCCCAGAACAGTCAGGTGACAAACAACGCACTATATAGTTTAAAGACAATAACTTATATTAAGAGTGAAATATATCATGAGGATTCTTCAGAATATATTTATGCAGGGAAACTCTTATGTTACAAAGTATCATGCAACAGTCGTGACATACATTGGGCCAAACCACCAACGCACACAATGTTTCATTGTTCTTGACATTTGCTGATATTTCGGCTGTCCTCCTTATTATCATCATCATCATCATCATGAGTGTAAGAAGAACTGAACTCTTATGGCCTAAAGTCCTCTGCCTACAACACAACAATAAGCTGAATCATGATCAAATGTAATGGAAAACAACTGCCAAACCCAACGTTTATATTCACTGATTTCCATGTGCCTTTTTTGCTGTCAAATCTTCACAGATGTTTTATCAAGTAAATCTAAGAATAACTTCCATGAGTCCAACGATCCATGAATCATTTTGTAGAAAAATCAATGAATCTCAAATCTGATCATCAGGGTCTTCTGAGGAACGTTTGTTTTCATAAGCTTTACTTCCAAAGCATCTCACATCTTTTGAGGAACATTTATTTGTTCATCTCTCAATCATCATTGGATTGCATTGTATTATATGTTTGGATCATTTCAATCTCTTACTAAATCAATCATTATCATTAAATTATCAATCATCTTACTAAGACATATTACTGGACATACAGAGTAAACACAGATATTTAGATCATTTTATATATTTTTGTATAGTATAAAGATCTCACTGATTTACATTACAATGTCATCATATAAATGTCAGCATCTGCAGCAAATTTCTAATGCTCAGTTTGAGTGTCTTAAATAAAAATTTTCTCCTCTATATTCTCACTGTATCAGATTATATGAGCTGTAAATGTTCCTGATGGAGCAAATATGATAATAAAAAAAACATATGCAAACCATTTTTAGATTTTGTCTAAAGGTTCAACTTAAAAAATAAAAAGTGAATTTCTTGACTATTATTTTACATGTGAGGCTTGATGTTAATGCTTTAAAAACATCACAACTCACATTAGAAATGGAAAAAATAAATTCTGACTTTCACATCAGGGTTTAAAGAGATCAATTTCTGCCTGTTAATCACGCAAAACTTCACAAAGACTTCAAAAACTTGAAAAATAAGTTATATTTTATGCTTTTTTAGCTCTATTATTACTTTTTTTGGAGTTTGGTAGCACATACCACCATCCACTTTTAAGTACATGAGTTTTTAGGTGAACTATTTAATGAACTTTAGCTCATTGCTGACTGATTCCTAGAAGCTTTGCTTTCACTGTTCCTCAGTGGAGGAATGATCTTCCCAAGCCTCCAAAACATCTCACATCTTTTGAGGAACATTTCTTTGTTCATCTCTCAATCATTATTGCATTTCAATCTCATCTTACTAAGACATATTATTGGAGATATAGAGCGAATGCTGATATTTAGATCATTTTATGTCAATATCTGCTTTTTTATCTGTAAAACTGATTTACATTCTCATGATATTAGATTATATGAGCCGTAAAAATTTGATGGAGCAAATAACTCAATAAATAAATAAATAAATAAATAAATAAATAAATAAATATGCAAACCATTTTTTTCTTAGACTGTTTTTAGATTTTGTCTAAAAGTTAAATAAAAAATAATTTTCCTGACTATTATTTCACATGTCAGGCTTGATGTTAATGCTTTAACAACATCACAACTCACATGAGAAATGGAAATTTAAATCGTACTTACTAAATACTCAAAAAAAAAATTGTTCTGTCTTTAACATCAGGGTTTACAGAGATCAATTTCTGTCTGTTAATCACACAAAACTACCATGAGACTCGAAAAAACTTGAAATATAAGTTATATTTTATGCTTTTTTAGCTCTATTATTACTTTTTTCTTTTTGGAGTTTGGTAGCATAAACCACCACCCACACGATTTTCTAGCTTAACTATTTCTTTAATTGAATTTTTCTATGAATTTTAGCTCATGCTGACTGTTTCCTGACCAGCGTGCATAAAAGAGTCTGGGTCACTCCTTACTGAAATATTATAAAGTTTATAGAGCATGCAGTGATTATATGAAACAACTGATTAAAGGACATGAAATGACTGTAAACTGTGACATTATGCATGTGGAGTGTGAAAGGATACTGCAAGTCCCTGATGTATCTCTGTATGGCTTCCAGGCGCTGGGGAATACTGCTGTTGGGCTGGAATGTAGGCACACTTGGTACTGGAATCTACAGGGTTAAAATAGAGTTAACAGCTGGTCAAATCACATTCGTTTAGATTAATGACAGACTATTATATATAGACCCGACTGAATAGTTGCCATATTTGATTTAGTGTTGCATGCAAGTAATGCCATAGATCTATTTTTAGTTTCAAAACGAACCTTTCAGAAATCAGTTCTTAAAATAGCTATTTCTTTATTAATGTGAAGAACGTTTTTAAAAAATCTAAAGAAGCTTGTGTGCAATGGAAAGAAACTTTCAATAAAGAAACTGTTCATATATCAGTCATTGAATCTGACATCAGCTGAGCAGTGATGGTGACACTATGTTCAGCTGAACTCAGATATTGATTAGATGCATCTGATTAGATCAGTCCACAAGGGATGAATTAAAGAAATAAAGCCAGCAAGTCAGATGGAAAGCAGCCTACAAGCTGTTGAGATATTACTGATAACCACAGAGAGTGCTGCAGCGATGATGTTTTTTCATCGGACAAAACCCGGAAATGACTTTTAATTTGAGCACTTCTGCTTCCATCATCTGTAAGTTGAGTTTTTCTAATGGGTTTTTAGTTAAATGCCTAATATAAGATCTGTGGTGACCATAAGCTCAAGATATTTTCATGCTTTATTCTACAACAGAAAATACATCTGTCTGGACATTAGTCTTTTAGACTTTAAATTCTGATTATTATGATGAACAAAACATGCAATAATCATGTTTTGTTAGTTTTTTAGACACAGCTTATTTTCTGCAAAGAGCCAATGGAAAATCCAGATGGGTTTTGCAATTTGGGTGATGTTAACTTACAGGAATGCATACAAAAACACACCACCACTTTTATAAACAGACATTCTGAGACCACTAGTGAAAATCATCATTTTGGAAAGAACCGTTGGAGCTTTATGAGCAAAACCTGATCATATCCTTTGTCTGAAATATTTCAAAGAACATTTTCCGAGTTTTTCAACGTGGTCTCAGACTTTTAGGTCTTAATGTATTTAAAATGTGACCCTGGAGCACAAAAAACAAGTCTTAAGTAGCACATACACTCTTAAAAATAAAAATCTTTAAAAAGTTTGTCACAGTGATGCCATAGAAGAACCATTTTTGGTTCCACAAAGAACCATACAGAGTCAAAGGTTCTTAAAACAACTATTTCTTGCTTACCTTCTTATAATCTGAAGAACCTTCTTTCGGCACAAAGACACTTTTGTGAAACAGAAAGGTTCTTCAGATGGAACCATTTAGACAAAAAGGTTCTTCTATGGCATCATTTTTAAGAGTGTAGCCAAAAACACATTTTAAGGGTCAATATTATTGATTTTTATGCCAAAAAACACTAGGATATTAAGTAATTATAATGTTTCATGAAGATATTTAGTGAATTTCCTACTGTAAATATATCTAAACGTTTTTTGATTAGTAATATGCATTGCTAAGAACTTCATTCGAACAACTTTAAAGGCAATTTTCTCAATATATATATATATATTCTCTCTATCTATCTACCCTCAGATGCCAGATTTTCAAAAAGTTGTATCTCAGCCAAACATTGTCCTATCCTAACCATACATCAATGGAATGCGTATTTCTTTGGTTTTCAGCTGATGGTTTTGTGGTCCAGGTTCACAAATGACCATGAGAGAAACATCTTGAAGTCACAGTTGAAAGCAGTGACCAACAGGAGTATTTTCCTCACTCAAGTCAAGAAGACAACTCCTCATTGTGAAAGCTCTACCTTGGGGAGGTCGCTGGTTCCCCGTATCCTCTTGGCCACCGCTTCTCCATCCGGGTGTATGCGGGCGACGTGCCTCCACATCTGCTCCCAGGTCTCCTCGTTTACAGGCAGACCGCCCCTGTTGATAATGAATGGGATCCCTCCATCTCGTAGATCTTCTCCTTCATCCTCCTGCTCCTCGTCCCGCTCCTCGACTCCGTCCAAACTGAAAGCGGTCCTCGGCATTTTCAGTCCAACAGAAGAACACGGCTGACTCGAGCAAGTCCTGATTCCCGGCGTCTTGTGGATGATTCTCCTCGGTGAGGAGCCGTGGGGGACCGTCCCACAACAGGACACCGGCATGGACGGCTCACAGCCCGATTTCCAGGACCTTCGGTTTAGAAACTGCTGTGGGCCCCTAGAAACCTTCTGACCTCTGGGTCCAGAGCGACGGCCCTCAGCGGGACGGCTGGGGTGTCCGAACACAATCTGACCCCCAGCCAAAACTCTGTCAACATATATCAACCAGCATACTAGTTCTGAAACTGTGATTCAAACACAAACACAACCTTTAGCTGTTGATCAGAGCTGAAATCCCATTATAAAGTCAAGAAGATTCTGATGCTTACAGCAACACTGGACTGACTCCCATCTGTTTTATAGAGAAACCACCGTATCAGATGAGAAACGAACAGCATTTCATTTTAGATCAACGATTTAAACACAGCAAGCGACCACGGAGAACACAAAAGTCACGCGGAGGCGTTTAAATACAGGTTTATGTGATGAAAATGAGCAACATTACAGACAATGAGAGGACAGCCGCTCCTCTGACGTCACCGGACCGCTCGCGCTCGTGCTCGCGCTCGCTTTCTGTCACCGAATTAAACACGACACGATGCACTACAGTCGTTTTCCGTGTTCTGCTTCTTTTGGTTTCGGTGTACAGTCCGAGCCATCGCCCTGCCGGTTCGCAGATCCCGTTAGACGACGCTGATTGCGATGCCCGATTCATCAACGACTCGTTCTTGTGAACAGAATCATTTAAAAGATTCAGTTGAACCGATTCGCGAAGCGTTTGTATTTTTGTATTAATCTGATGTTGGAGCAATATTATTACGTTTAAAAGTATTAGACCTGAGAAATTACACTATTTTAATCTATTATTGAGTGTTATAAAGTTGTTATTAACAATAATAATAATACTGAATGACACATTTGACACCTAATTATAATAAACAGTGTTAAACAATTTTGTGATAAAACAAAAGAACGATCTAATGCAGAATTTGTTGGGGAAGGCTTTTGAACACATAATGTTGTCAGTAATAATAATAATAATTATTATTATTATAAATAATTATAACAGTTTGATAACATTTGACGCAGCTTAATAACAAATAGTGTTAAACGACAGTTTTATGACATAAATCGAAGTAAAATTCCGGGTGGAAGACTTTTGAGCGATGACTCGGTTCTGAATCGGTTCATTAAAACGAACCGTCCGAACGAACCGATTGGCTAAAATGACTCGGATTTTCCAGCGCTGAGGACGTGGTTGACTCTCCCAGAGCTCTGGTTTGATGCGCATGCGCACAATGACAAGATTAGTGCTTGGAAAAAGGCATCTTCAATTAAAGTTCTCAAAGAAAAACTAAATCAATTGTTCTCACTGAAAATGTATGCATTAAAATGTTTAATGCATGCATGCATTAAAATATTAAAAGTCTAGGCTAGGCATACTGGAACATAACAATTAAATAATTGTTGGTTGGTTTTTACAAAACACAAAACAATGCTGAAAACAGCATTACACATTTTGAGAAAACCACTCCAAACTAAATAATTCAAATCCTGGCCAGACTCATTTTAGTTGCTTTTTAGCAAATTATAAATGTGGGTCACTTCTGGGACTCGGTTACGTATAAAACACACATTTTTTTTTTTTTGCTTTTACCCGTTAAATGCACTCTGATATCTTTCTGTACTTTTTCAACAGAAATTAATTAATGGTTTTTATGCTTTCATAACCATAACCTAACCCTAACAACAAGAAAAGCATGTGAAACAACAGGATGAAACAAAATATGGTATAGATAAATTATATTTTGATGTAAAGCAACAAACAAAAATGCCTGATATTTCATGACTTGTACAAAATAAATATAAAATCCCCTGACTTTCAATGCTTGAAATAAACCTT
Source organism: Garra rufa (assembly GCF_049309525.1). Taxonomy (NCBI): domain Eukaryota; kingdom Metazoa; phylum Chordata; class Actinopteri; order Cypriniformes; family Cyprinidae; genus Garra; species Garra rufa. Next base: position 42,760,236 of record NC_133381.1, read on the forward strand.
TTAAAATTCCATGATATTTTAGAATATTCCCAGTGAGAACCCTGGAAATATTACCGAATCCCAGGAATGACAGGAATGTATAAAACACAAAAAAGTTTGGTCAACACTGCAGTTAAAGAACGATATAAAACGACAACATTAAAAATGACCCCAACATCAGTGTGACATTTAGCCTCACCTTTTTTAATTAAAAAATGTGCATCAGTCAGTGTCTGATATAGGCATATGAAGCTTAAAAACACCTCAAAAGCAAGTCTGAATTATATGACACAGTTTCAGAGTATAGAAAATGAAGAAAAACTATAGAAAATATAAAAACTCTAAATAAGACACACATATTTGGTTGCACTTGCTTTAAAAACATGCAATACAGAGGCAGAATGCAGTGACTGCAGAAACACCAGAGCTGTTTTCTCTGATCTGAAGTGTCTGATCCAAATAAGAGTCTCCAAGACCTGCTTTCAGTCACAAAGTACTGTGCTTTACCTTCGCTCCACTGATTTGCATAAACTTGGTGTTGCTACCTAATACTTGACACTATATATAAACGAGGCAAGTATGACATGAAAATAGAAGAAACTCAGTAGTTTGTGCACACAACAAACTTACTCGGATATAAATGTGAAAGCGGTCACTCAACACGTGGAAGCAGACATGCATATCAGAGCAAAGAACAGCAAGGTCTCAGTCCCGTCCTGTGTTTTGGCTTCACATTCATACTTTAGAAGAATCTTTGATTGAAACACACCAGTTGCATTAGAGCTGCTTGCATAGGAAAGAACAACAGATTTGCATTGCAAAACACTGTACAAATGACTTTAACACTGATACACTGAAGTTAAACTATTATAGAGGCACTTTCAGCTCAATCTCATTATAAAAGAGCATCTGTAAAGCAATATCCTGTTGAATGTTAAATATGAAAGCATTAAACCCATAGGAAAGCGAACGGTTTATGACACTTTTCTTACATTCATTGTGGAGGGATTGTCTCGTGATTCAACTGCTAATATGTCGTTCCCAGATAAAACACTCACTCCGTGCCGCTCATATAATCACACGGCGTGCTTTGGCTTGACATTAGCAGCATTAATGAACTTGTACAAGTCTTTGGTTATGAAAAGGCACTAATGATTTTGGCGAACCCCCTCAATCTGGCTGGATTTAGCACTGAACACACTCACCGTAAGCACTAATAACTCAAGCGTCCTTTAAAGGTGTGTCTGACTGGTCTCTCTTACTCCTCCTGAGGGGCTGAATGATGGTTTTGACTGATGTCCTGAGGTCCAGCTTCTCCTCTGAGGCTCTGAATGGCTCTCCACAGTCTCTCGTTCTCCTTTAGCTGATCGTTGAACTGTCGAAAAGAAAAAACATTTACATAAAATCACATTTTTTAAAACCCAATCGAGTCTATTTAGTTTTCTAGTTTTACTTTCTAGATCCCTCATTGAGTATTTCAATTACCACCACATTTAGTTTTCTAATAATAGATTAGAGTGTGTTTGTTCATCAGATTTGTAGAAATGTGTCATTCCATCACTGTCTCACCAATGGATCCTCTGCAGTGAATGGGTGCCGTCAGAACGAGAGTTGATAAAAACATCACAATAATCCACACCACTCCAGTCCATCAGTTCACATCTTGAGAAGATAAAAGCTGAAACAAATCCATCATGAAGACTTTTTAAACTAAAGTCTCCAGTGAAAAAGTGGTCTGGTCTGAATCAGACATCTCCTGTTGTCTCTCACATCAAAATCCAGCCACATATTTGTTTAGAGCTGTTTTGGCTTGTAAACGGTGCTTGGTCTGTGCAGATTTCTCTCCTGATTCAGACCAGACCACTTTTTCACTGGAGGAAGCGTTATTATAGATTATGGACTTGGGTTTTAGTTTAAAAAGTCTTAAAGATGGATTTGTTTGAGCTTTTGTCTTCTCAAGATGTTAACTGATGGACTGGATTGGTGTGTATTATTGATTATTGTGATGTTTTTTATCAACTGTTTGGACTCTCATTCTGACGGCACCCATCCACTGCATGTGATCCATTGGCGAAACAGTTATGCAATGACACATTTATACAAACCTGACAAAGTAACAAACTCATCTACATCTTGGATGAGCGTGAGACATTTTCAGTTTTGTCTGAAATACTGCTGTTACTATTAGAGATGGCAAGAGTGAGACTGTATTTCTCACCTGTTCCTGTAACAGCTGAATCTGGGCTTCCTGTCGGTTCACTGTTTCTTTGAGCTGTTAAATAGAACACAACTTAATTATACTCAAATATGTAAGACATTCTTTTTAGTTCTTTTCAAGCTTTTTTTTGCTATTTTCAGCTGAATAATTTTGGTCGTTGAACATTCGGTGCATCCCTATCATATACTATTTGATTTGTGACATCTGTCAACTCTGACTGACCAAAATCTGATCTGAGATTAAGCATCACAGTGTATTTTATCCTTTAGCTGTGTGTTAGACATGAGGTGCAGGCGTGTGAAGCGTACTTGTGCCAGCTCGATGCTCGCACCGCAGCAGCTCTGTTCAGAGCGTCCCGTCTCCACGCCGTTCATCCGCTCGTAATCCACACATGCAGCCGGCTGCAAAACAAACACAAAGATCTGTGACAGACATTCATTTCTGATCGCTGAAAGTCTGCAGACGAGCCACACTTACCTCTTTACTCTTTTCCGTGGCGGCGGTGGCAGCGGCGGCGGCTTTGAGCTGGTCCAGCTCCTCGTACGGCAGCGTGGCGCTCTCTGTGTAGGGTGTCATCATCGGGTTGATGGAGTCTTGGGAGTCTACTGGCATAGGGATGAACTCAGCATCCAGCAGCTCCTGCAGGCACACAGAAACAGGGCTGGAAAACAAGCTAAAAGTCTGGCAGATTTGGCAGTTTTATTACGACCTTTTTAAGACCAAGTGAAGAAAATATATTCTTCTGGGCTTCTTCTGTACTTTTGACCCCAAAAAAAATTGCATTTTGAAATAAACCGTTTTAAATAGCACTCACTAGATATGAGAACAAGATATGTTGAATCCAAAAAACACTGTAACTTCGTGGTCAAAAATAACTGACATGAATGGTAAATATGACAAATTATGGAAAAAATAGTTAAAACTTTGCATATTATCAAAAATTTTAATAATAAAAAAACATTGATCAAAAAACAACAACAAACACTAATTTGCCATGTTTAGTAAGTCTTGTTTTCACTTAAGGGATCAAAAATATTATTATTATTTGCCCAGAAGAACAGAAATCTGGCAGTTTAATTCAAAGGAAAAACTAGTTTATTTTTCTGACCCTATTAGCAGATATTCTTTTTTTGTTGTTTTAAGTAAAGACCCACTTAATTTGAATTTTGATAAAGTGATCTGTAAGTGTATTCTGATTTAAAACGTTCAAATGTTTGTGCTGGAAAACGACAAGACAAAAAGACAAGTTGCAGTGTTCTATAAATATAAAAGTCTAGGCACACAGTAAGTTGTATTTGAAACTTGAAAGCTACAGATCTCTTTTATTTTTTACTTCATTATGCAAGAAAGATATCGTTGTCTTGTTCTGCAGTGCAAATGTCTAAAGATTCTTAAATCAACATGGATTTACCTGAGAAGCAAAATGACTTATTATGAGAAGTAAGTCTTTTTTTTCTGAGAAATGTATCAAAATGAAGCAAGTTTATGATTACACAAGGAACAAACATCTGCCAACAGGCTCAGAAAAATCAAATCAAAGGGAGAACAAGTTTTCATACAGTTTGACAGATATTTGTTTAGTTTGTCACGAAACAAGGCTTCTTATCTTCATTTTGCATGTCTAATAAATCTTGATCTTGATGTAAGGATGTTTTAATATTTTTACTGGAAAATAAGACAAAAATAGTGTGTGCAATGGCTTAAGAAGGTTGATAGGTGTTAAATCTTTTCACCTTGCGCAGCCATGAGGGGCAGGAGCTCTCGTTGGTCTTGCTGTCCATGGAGAAGATGGGCGTCTCCAGACCTCTGTCATCCATATCCGCCTCCACGGTTCTTCCCAGCATCCCCTCACGCAGCTCAGAGCCTGTGGCCGAATCCGTCTCCAGATCCAGGGAAGATGTCGAGCACTGACCTGCACACGCCATTAACACACCATTACACCATTACACACATTTATCAATGGTGCAATTCAACATCTCCAGCTGGAGTCTAGGAACACAAAGATTCATCTTCACATTCCCAGACTGATTCAGTAACATTTGAGGATTGGATAAACTTTAACTTAAAAAGAAAAACACACACACACACATATATATATACACACTCCGTTTGGGATCAGTAAGACTTGTAATCTTTTTTAAAGAAGTCTCTTATGCTCATCAAGGCTACATTTATTTGATCAAAAATACAGAAAAAACTGAAGAAAAGAAAACCCTCTTTTTAACTTTTTATTGATCAAAGAATCCTGAAAAAAGTATCACAGGTTGCAAAAAAATATTACCAAGGATGTATTAAGTTAATAATTAAAAGTTTATTAAAAGTTAATAATAAATACTTATATTTTGAATAAACACTGTACTTTTAGAACTTGTTAATCATGAAAAAAAAAAACACAGGTTCATAATAATAAATCAGGATATTAGTATGATTTCTGAAGGATCATGTGACACTTAAGACTGGAGTAACAGCTGATGAAAATTCAGCTTTGTATCACAGGAATAAATTATATTTGAAAGTATATTAAAAAAAACAAAAAAACATTGTTTTATATTGTAATAACATTTTGCAATATTACAGTTTTTTTCTGTATTTTTGATCAAATAAATGCAGCCTTGATGGGAAGAGACCTGAATAAACTTCTTAAAAAAATATTAAAACGCTTCCTGATTCCAAACTTTTGAGTGTATATATAAAATTCCTCAACTTATTTTATTTCAGCTGGTTTCCAATGCTAATTTAATTTTGTTTTATGTGATGTACTACAATAATTGAAAACTGATATGTGATTCTGGACCACAAAACCAGTCTTAAGTCGCAAGATCATGTTCCATGAAGATTTTTTGTAATATTCCTACTATAAATATATCAAAATGTAATTTTTGATTAGTAATATGCATTGTTAAGAACTTAATTTGAAGAACTTTAAAGGTGATTTTCTCAGTATTTAGATTTTTTTTTGCACCCTCAGATTCCAGATTTTCAGTGGTATCTCAGTCAAATATTGTCCTATCCTAACAAACCATATATCAATAGAAAGCTTATTTATTGATTATTTATTGATGTATACATCTCAGTTTTGTCAAATTTAACCTTATGACTGGTTTTGTGGTCCAGGGTCACATATAACAATTAATTACAACGATAAAGACATACAAAAAATAATAAAACAAATAAAAAAAATGACAAAAGCACACAACAACATTACTAAAACTGTATCTCTATGATACTAAAATAATACTGGTTGTTAAACATGAATGAATAAATAACAAAAAATAAATAAATAAATACTTACCACTAGCAATAGACAGTCCACTACTGTTTGAACGGATCGTTTTGGAGTTCAGGACTTTTTCTGTAAATAAACAAATAAAAGAAATTTAAAAAAATACAAACATTTACATGTTCATTTCTGGCTGACAAGATGGACTTTAATAAAAATTGTGTGTCTAAGCAGCAGAAATGATCTACAGAACAAGACATAACAGAACGAAAGGGTAGTAATGTTTCCTTTTGCCAAAATGGTGGAGAAACTTCAACACCCACAATGCACTGGGCTCGATCCAACTGTCAATATACATAAAAAATGCAGAAGTTCAATCTGTAGTTTTAACTAAAGCCCTGGAGCTGTCAAAAGCCCACTGGACGACACAGAATAACTCGTTTTGCGGATCTGAGTGCAGGCCACACTCTGAAATACCAAAATAACAACACAAAGCTGGTTGAAAATCAGCACACTTGTGGTTTAATTGATCTTTGATTGATTGGTGTGCTACTGACCCATAATGAGGATGGTGTGCCAGCCTCTGCAGGACAGATCCGGCACGTGGTGCAGGGAACCGAAGATGGGTCGAGGAAGAGCGGGACAGACCTCAGAGCCGAAGCCTTTATCTGCAGGCATTCCCAGACGCCCATTACCCGCATTTCCCCACGCGAAGATCTGATTATCTGAGGAAAACACATCACGCTGGCCATTACAGACATCCCTTTAAATTCATTATTTAGATATCTGAATGGTGAAAATGGAGAAATTAGACAAATGCAAGTCTGGGAATGAAAACTCTTATATCTGAGCTTTTGCTTCTAGATTGCAGCTCTGCTCCAGGTTTATTGTTGTAAACTAAAACTATTAAAAATATAGTTTAAATTGAAATAATATCCAAAATAACATAAATATTAGATGGAAAAATAAATGAAACCAAAAACTGTAAATAAATAAAAACTAAACCTATACTCGAAATAAAAATAAATCATACTTAGTTAGTAATACTTTAAAAAAAATGCCACAAACCCATAGGATATTTACTAAAAAGTCAACTAAAATGAAAAAAATAATAATAATATTTTTTTTTTTTTAAATCTAACTCAAAATTTGAATTAAAAACTACAATATTATATAAAAATATTACTCTGGACAATTATAACAAAAAAAGAACAACTATTAAAATAAAGAAGAAAAAAAAAACTAAAACAAAAATAAGTAAATGAAACTAAAAATAAATGAATATTATAACAAATGTATTGCTCATTGTTAGTTATTGTGTTAGTTAAGTGTTACCAGATCATTAAAGTTAAATGATTGAGTTAAACACAGCTTAAAATAGTTTTTAGACAGAGTTTATCATGTCATACTGCAAAGCAATTAATATGAAGCCATTAATTAATGGAAAATGGAAAATATACATATGATTGCTAATGCAAAATATTCGCAAAAACCATAATAGTACATATATAATACTCAAAAACTCTCATGTTCATGCTTTTAAAAACACTAGTGAAGAAAATGCGATAATAGCTATGTTTCCATCCAAAGATGCAAATTTCACTTGCACGCAAAACATTTGCAAATGAAGCACTGTTTCTATCCAACAAGCCAAAGAGAACAAAATCGTATGCTCAAGTTTTTATGCTCATTTTTAGAACTCATGCACATCTTGCTGTTTCCATTAAGTGTTTTTTGTGCAATTTTCCCAAATGAGCATAAAAATCGGTGGATGGAAACATAGCTAGTGTTCCCCCTTCACTACCTGCTACAAATTATTCTTCTAAAGAAATTCATATGTAAGGATAATTTAGATTTGCCTACAAAAATCATTTCAGTGATTTCAACAGATCCTTGAAATGAAGAGTTTTTAATCTCCTGAGAAACGTAAACTAGTGCACAAGCGTGTTTCTGAGTTCCTGCACTCACCTTTGGTGGCGGCGATAGTGAAACCGTCTCCACAAGACACCTTGGTGACAAACTTCCCTCCGAAGGACCCCACGAGGATCTGAACACCTCCGTGCTTCTTGAAGTCCTTCACTCCCAGCTGCCCGAATTTATTACAGCCAAAGGTCATCAGACGGCCGCGCTCTGCACAATTATTCACACACCATGAGCTGCAATCATCAGAACATCAGCAGTAAAAGCAGCGGCGTGTGAGACGAGATGAAACGCACCGTCTATAGCGGCGGTGTGCGTCTTTCCTGGAGAGATGAACTGGATCTTAAAGCGTGAGAGCTGCTTGGCCAACGTGAGGGTGGTGGTGTACGGGATCCCCTGATATCCCTAAACAACAAATAAAATATAAGAAATATATGAAAAAATACCCTCGTATATATATATATATATGCTACCGTTCAAAAGTTTGGGGTCAGTGCATTTTTTTATTTGTTTCTTTTTTAAGAAATTAATACTTTTATTCACCAAGGATGTATTAAGTTAATAATTAAAAGTTTATTAAAAGTTAATAATAAATAATTTACATTGTTATAAAATATGTATATTTTGAATAAACACTGTACTTGTTATTCATGAAAAAAAAAATATTGTTGATATTATCCAACATTGATCATTCTAATAATAAATCAGCATATTAGAATGATTTCTGAAGGATCATGTGACACTGAAGACTGGAGTAACAGCTGATGAAAATTCAGCTTTTCATCACACGAATAAATTCTATTTTAAAGTATGTTAAAATAAAAAACATTATTTTATATTGTAAAAACATTTTGCAATATTACTGTTATTTTTCTGTATTTTTTTATCAAATAAATGCAGCCTTGATGAGCAGAAGAGACTTCTTTAAAGACTATTACAAGTCTTACTGACCCCAAACTTTTTAACGGTAGTGTATATATATCACATTGTATAGCAATGCAACTGTTTTTATACAACAGTTCAATAAAAAAGAAGTTCATATTGTTACATTTTACACTCAATATGGTCTGTTTTGCTTAATTTTGCAAATAAAAATTGTTCTAATCAAAACCACTAAAGAACTGAATCAGTGGTGATTTATGAATCTATGCTTTTGAATGGATTGAGTGAGTCAATGATTCAGTGACTCATTTAATAAAGACAGTTGCTCTGAATGAATTTCAGTTTGAACGAATCAGTTGAGTCAATGATTCAATGACTCATTAAGATTCAATGATTTATTAAGACAGTAACTGTGTCCTAAATGACGCACTATATAATATGCACTTATGCACTCAAGCATGTAGTGTATGAATTATATAAGGTTATTTTGTATTCTAATAGAAGATGCGACAGTTAAGTGCATGAAGTGTTTCGGTTATTTAAGTGCATCATCCTGGTATTTAAAGCACACTTTTTATTTTTGGAATTCTCGATGTGAACACACTACTCGCACAATTTATACAACAAACCGTTACAGAATAGTGCATAAGTACACGATCTGGGATGCACCTAGAAGCTTTCAGTTTTGCTTTCGGTATAATTTTATAAAAATTTAAAAACAAAATCAATTCATAAAAAAAGATTGAATACCCATTTAATGGGAGGATCTAAATATTTTTTTCTAAAGCTACTTTTCTGTAATGCCCCATGAAATGTAATGTTTCCCATGTAACCCAAATTTTTTTGGGGGGAAAGTTGATGTGCTGATAAATTAGATTGATCAATGTAACTATGCAGCCATGTAATTAATTAGATTAAACAGTGTTTGACAGCCCTAACTGGCCACGTTCAATCTTACTAGGTCACTAGGGTTTGGACTGGAGATGCTGAATACTGCACTGCATGAGTTCATGAGTATGTTTGTCACAGTACATACTTCTCCAGAGAAGTTTTTGATTCCAGTGATGCCTTGATTCAGACCCAGTTTGTTGAGCTCGTTGTTCCCGCAGGCTAAAACCTTTCCAGACTCAGTGAGGAAGAAGGTGCCGTCGCTCCCGCAGTATACAGCGTCAATGATGGCACCCTTAGGAACCTCCACCTGCAGAGCAGAATGAGACATTACACACACACACACACACACACACACACACACACACACACACACACACACACAATACTGCTCATCTAATGTGTGCTACTCAGGAGCTGATGGCAAAATCTATCAGTCGGCTCTCTGGGACACTGGATTCTAAGGACGAATATTTGAGGATAATAACACTGAAATGTTTTATTGATTTTAAAGTCACAAAAGTGCATCTGGCCATTTCTGCTGCCCAATATTTTGTGGAAACCGTGATAGATTAGCATTCAAAAGTCTGGGGTACATTTTAAATAAAGATAAAAACAAACAAACAAAAAATAATTAATAATTTTTTATTAATCAAGGATGCATTAAATTGATCAGAAGTGACACAAAAAACATTTATAATGTTAATGTAAGATTTCTATGTCAAATAAATGCTGTTCTTTTGAACTTTCTATTCATCTGTGAATCCTGACAAATAAAACGCATCACAAAAGTATGAAGCAGCATAAAATAATTTTTAAATAATTTATAATAATTATTAATAAGAATTGAGCATATTGATAATAACTGAGCACCAAAACAGCAAAAAATAGAAATATCTAAAAATAGAAAAAAACAGTCCTTAAATAATAATTAATTATACATACATATACATACATATATATATTTATTATTATTATTTATATATATATATATATATATATATATATATATATATATATATATATTTTTTTTTTTTTTTTTTTTTTTCTTAGTATTTTTGATCAAATAAATGCAGCCTTGGTGAGCAGTAGAAACTTCTTTCAAAAACATTAAAAAGTGTTTATTATTCCATGTTTTTCATTGGCAGTGTGAATGTAAAAGTCAAAATGTTCTATGCAGTAATAAGTTAACATTATACATACTAGCATTGTAATCAATTTTTAACATGGTAACGCTTCAGTTTAGGGACCAATTCTCACTATTAACTGTATCTGTAAATACTGTAACAAATGTGTCGCTCATTGTTGGTTAATGTTAACTAATGGGACTTTATTGTAAAGTGTTACCAGCTCATCAGTGCTGTATGAATAATAATTATAACAGCTGAAATGCAGTTTAAAGCAGTTTTAGAGTTTAGTGTGTCACACTGCAAAAAAAACAAACAAACAAAAAAAAAAAAGACAAAAAATTAACCAAAATTAAAAAGAAAACAACATAAAAGCTAACTTTCCTTTCTTAAGGATTTAAAATTTCCCATCACATGTTAAAAATTTAAATATGAATAATAAAGTGTTTCTCACTTGCATTGGAGAGGAGAAATCATCCTCACAGTCCAGCCCAAGTCGACCTGCGGAGGGAAAGTGTTGTCAGTGTCAACGTCACGACTCAGTGCTGTCACAGGAAGTGCCTGTGGTCATGTGACCGCGCTCACCGTGCTCTCCGCAGCCCCAGGAGTAGATGTCCCCGCTGCGGGTCAGCGCCACCACGTGATTGTCTCCGCAGGACACCTGACGGACCGGACGCTCCTGGAAGAACTCCAGCAGAACCGGCTCCAGCACCTCCATCCCCAGCGTGTTCTCCACACCCACACAGCCGTAGTAATCAGAGCCGAACATGTACATCTGATCCTCATCTGTCAGACCAACCACAAAAGGATACGTATTAGTTACATGGAAAATATTAACAATACAGATTTAATTTAATATGTACATTAACATAAATACCATTAATAAATATGTATATGGCTCAAAGACTTACATTGCAAAAAATGCTTTTCTTAGATTTTTTGTCTTGTTTCCAGCCAAAATATCAAAAAATACCCCATTGACAGATTATTTAGCTTGTTTCAAGCAAAAACGCACTTAATTCTGACTTGTTTTTCTGAAAACAAGAAAATAATTTTTACTTGTCTAGAAAATCCTTCTTGATTTAAGAATGTTTAGATATTTTGGCTGGAAACAAGTAAGAAAAGCATTTTTTGCAGTGTACCAAAGCTGCATTTATTTAATTAAAAATGCAGTACAAACAGTATATTGTGAAATATTATTACAATTTGCAATAACTTTTCTATTATAAATTATTTTCTATTTTCCTATTTTTTTTATTTTGCTGATTTAGTTTGATCAGTTGTTACTGATGCTCAGTTATTAATAATAGAAATAGTTAAATAGTTGCTCCTTTGCATTTTTGTGGATTTTATTTTTCAGGATTCAAAGATGAATAGATAGTTAAAAAGAACAGTATTGACTTGAAATAGAAACCTTTTGTTACATTATAAATGTCTTGACTGTCACTTTTGACAGTATATTTTAATTTAATGTGTATTTGATGAATAAAAGTAATTTTCAACATGAATACACGTTATTTTTTGTAACTTGTGAATGCTACACTGCAAAAAAATGCTTTTCTTACTTAGATGTTTTTTACTTGTTTCCAGCCAGAATATCAAAAAATTCTTAAATCAAGAACCATTTTCTAGACAAGTAAAAATTATTTTCTTGTTTTCAGTAAAAACAAGTCAAAATTAAGTGCGTTTTTTCTTATCCCATTGGCAGATTAGTTAGCTTGTTCTAAGCAAAAACTCACTTCATTTTGACTTGTTTTTTCTGAAAACAAGAAAATAATTTTTACTTGTCTAGAAAATGGTTCTTGATTTAAGAATTTTTTGATATTTTGGCTGGAAACAAGTAAAAAACATCTAAGTAAGAAAAGCATTTTTTGCAGTGTAGTCTAAATAACTGATTTAAGAGTGTTTGTGGCTGTAGAGATTTTGTGTTTGACGTCTGGTCCGCTCACCGGTGATGCAGGCGGTGAAGTCGGCGCCGCAGGCCACTTGTCTGATGGCTTTTCCCTGCAGACGCTCCACTCTCCGCGGCTGTCGGTACGAGGCCTGGTCGCCGTGACCCAGCTGACCCACCATCTTGGCTCCTCCCTGAACACTCTACAAAAATAAACACCAGCATCTGTTTTTAAATATTTTTTTTTACAATATTTTTTTCTGTTTTTATTTCTATTTTATAATTATGTGTCTTTATTTTGAATAAATGTGATCAGGACATGACCCAGCTTGGACTTGAAACAATGTTTTTGTAGTATCATTAAGATACTGTTGTAGTTCTTATTAATATTTTTAAAAAAGATATGGTTTTATTTTTTATATTTTCTGTTTTAATTAAAATTTATTTTTTCTTTAAACTAGTCTATATAAAAAAAGTTAAAACCAACAATAATACAATTAATATAAACAAATAATAAAATTTATAAAACAAATAAATACATTTTTTATAAAGAAATCAAATTAAGGGATGAAATAAAATAAAAATAAATTAGTACAATTAAAATAGAGAAATACAATTCAAATAAATAAAACAAAATGGGCAAAAAAGAAAATTGAATAAGATTAACTTAAAGTAAAATGTAAAAAAAATACTATTTAAATAATAAAATCTAAATAAAAAAATTTGAATAAACACAAATAATAAAATTATTTACAACATTTAAAAATTAGAATAAAGAAACAAAATATCATTAATGACGCCTATGTTGTTTTTAGTTTTAGTTACTAAATGAAAATTAGATTTAAAATAAAGTTTTTTAAATTTTATTTAAAGTAATTATTGGAGTATATAATAAATATTTTTTATTTATTAGTTTTAATTACTAATAAGCATCTTAGTTAAAAAAAAAAAAATTCAGACAAAAACAAGAGACACTCCAGTCAGTTATTTTCTAGACAAACTAGAATACATGATTCAATTCATTTTTAGTCGTCATGTTCTGTTTCTGATCTTTCTGCGGTATTACTACAGAAGTGAGTGTGGAATCTTCTTGTGACTATAAATGTGATATAAGGCATGCTTACGGCCCAGGTGTAGAGCTCCTTCTCGACGGTGACCACAGCGAAGTGTGTTTCTCCAGCGCAGACGTGTTGAGCGCTGCTGCCGCCCTTGAACATGTCCAGCTTCTGAGGAGTGAACTTCCCTCCGCCCCAGAAATACACCTCCCTCGAGCGCGTGGTCACCACCGCCACCGCCGTCTCCGTCACCGTACTCAACCTCAAACACCAAACCATAACATGAACAACAACTCCACAAACACTGACCCACTGCTGGAGAACACACGACACCTACTTGGGTCTCTTGATGGACGAATTCAGCGCCGCCACCCTGTCCTCCAGCTCTCTAAACACACACACGAACATCATTTACTACAACATCATTACCATCACCGCTGTAAAACTCAGGGTGTCATTTAGGCACCAAATTAAATAAATAAGTACAGAAAATTAACTAAAATTAAAAAACATTAAAATGTAAATAAATTGATTAAATTCACATAAACAAATAATACATTAATATAATAAAAAAATCCATAAACAAAATATACATAAAACAAATAAAATAAATTAAAATAATAATAGTAAATAAATACTAACAATATAAACAAATAATAAAATAAACAAAATTAACAAAGAAATTTTTTAAATAAACAAATAAAATTAAAACAAAGAACAAAATTTAAATACATAAAATGAAGAATTAAAATAAAAAAGACAACGTAATAAAAAAATGTAAATTAAATTAAATTAAATAAGAAATACATAATCTGAATGATCCTAAAAACAGGAATTGTCTTATTTTTGGTCATAGAATAAGTAAAGAAAATGCAATACAATAAAATACACATTTAAATAAATAAAATACATATAAACAAAAAATAAAATTAATTAAATATAATACATATTTATATAAAGAATAATTTAAATAAATTAATACATACAATTAAAATAAAGAAAACAAATAAACAAATAAATTCTAATTAAATAAGATTAAATTCAATAAAACCTAAATCATTATAGTAAATAAATACTAATAATATAAACAAATAACAAAAAAACTAACAAATAAAAGTAATAAAGAAATTAAATTAAAAGAAATTAATATAATTAAAACAAAGAATAAAATGTAAATGCAGATGTAGAATTAAAAAAAAATTAAAGACAAAATGTAATTAAAGATAAATAAAATAAAAAACAGGAATTGTCTTATTTTCGGTAATTGGATAAACAAAAAATAAAAAAATAAGTAAAGAAAATTTAACAAAATAAAATAAAAATTGTAATAAATGAAATACATATAAGCAAATAATAAAACAATATATATAAATATATAAAAATGATATAAAGAATAATTCAAATAAATAAATTATTAAATACAATTAAAGAAAACTGAAATACATAATTAACTAAATAAAAATTAAAGACAAAATTTAATTAAAGAAAAGCAAAATTAAATTAAATAAAACTAAAATCACTATAGCAAATAAATACTAATAATATAAACAAATAAAAAAATAGCAAACAAATAAAAGCAAAAAAGAAATAAAATTAATAGAAAGAAATTAATATAATTAAAACAAAGAACAATATTTAAATACATAATGTATAATAAAAATAAAAATAAAGAAAAATTAAAGAATAAAATTAAATTAAATAAGAAATACATCATCTGAATGGTCCTAAAAACAGGAATTGTCTTTGATTTGAGGGTTGACTCACGCTCTGACACGAGAGATGACGGGCTGCTCTAGAATCTGCTCCGCCGTTGGTCTTTTCTCAGGGTCCTTGATCATCAACACACGAGCGTCATTAATACATATGAATACGGATATGACAGACACAGTGAGCCGTGAGCCAGCGTTACCTGATCTAAACACTCGTACACCAGCTTGATGAGGGCCGACGTATAAATGTCTGAGTTGATCTCCATGGTCCAGTTGCCCTGGACGATCTTCACACACAGGTTCAGAGGATTCTGGGAAACACATCATCATCATCAGAGTAGATCTCAGTCTAATGAATGAGTATTTAGTGAATGATTGAGATACGCTTACGGTGGCATCAAAGGTCCTGGTGAGGGTCAGCATCTCAAATAAGACACAGCCCATGGCCCAGATGTCTGATTTAAAGTTGTACTTGACTCCTTGACACAGTTCAGGAGACATGTAGTACGGCGTACCCACACACTGGTGCACAAAACACATCAAATCACAAACTAGTGACAGTCCAAGTCAACAGATGGAGATGTTATATATGTGATCATCACTGTGTTATATATCTAACAAACCAACAACACACAGGGCAACATACAATCATAAATAAATACATACATACAATTAAAAAACTTTTTTTTTTTTTAATGATATTTCTGTTTAGTACTTGATTGGTCAGTGGTGTCATTCTGTGGTCTAATATTATTATATTATTATTAATATTAAGCTTTAATCCAGCATTTGTTTTGCCAAACCCCTCTAAGCAAAATAAAAAGTAAAAATTAATAATAAATAATACAAAACAAAAAAATAAAATAAAGTAAAAAGTGTGTTTAATTTTGATTGTTTCCACTGTATATTAAAATTATTTATTTAATTTAATTTATTAAGCCCCAAAAAATAAACAAACATATTTTGTTTATCTTCATACTTACATTTTTTATATTTTCATGACTTTTTAAGATGGCATGCATGAAGAAATGAATGAAGGAATAAACGAATGAATAATTAAACAAACAAATAATTAATTGCATTTTAAAATAAATTACATATATTAATAAATTACAAACATTAATTATAAATTATATACTAATTATAATTTAATTTTAAATAAAACTTTTTTATATTATTATTAATATTAATTTTAATGTTTTTTTATGACTTAGATTTTTAATCCCAATTTGTGAAGCTATAATGATTAAATTAATTAAAATATATATAATTTAAATAAATACAAATTAATATTTTATTTTTACATTTCATTATTTTTAGTTTTTTTTAACCCTAGTTTGGAAAACCTCAAGCAATATTTCATGTACTTTTTATTATCTATTTGATAAGTGTAATAAGCAGGATGCTGTTCAGAAAATGTGGTCAAATAAACAAAAACATATTTTCTTTTCAAATAAACAAACACGTTTTATTTATTTTTATACTTACATTTTTTATATTTTTATGACAATTAACTTTTAACTTTTTAAGATGGCATACCTGAATGAAAGAATTAATAATTAAACAAACAAACAAATAAATAGCATTTAAAAAAAGTAAATATAAATATATTACAAACATTAATTATAAATGTATAAATTAATTAAAACTTTTTTATTTTTTTATTTTAATATACAACATGTTTAATCCTAATTTGTGAAGCTTTAAGAACTACATTAATTAAAATAAATAAAATAAAAATAAATAAAAATAAATAGTTTTATATTTTGTTATTTTTAGCGGGTTTATTTTGTGATGATGAGTGATGATATTATCCTTCACACAGACTTTACCCTTAAACCTCATGATGATATGAGCACAGAGATGCTTTACATACACATAAAGATGCTCACAATGACTAATAAACCTGTATTATTGCGTCAAATACAGCATTGACTTACAGTTTCAGCCATTGAATACTCTGAATCCAGTTTCTTGGCCAAGCCGTAATCGCCCAGCTTGATCAGGTTGGTTTTGGTGAGAAAGATGTTCAGCGTTTTGATGTCCCTTCGAACCAAACACACAGCATTCACAGTGTGCTGCTTTATTCACAAACTAACTGATTTGTGTGCGATCTCCTCTCTCTTACCTGTGCAGGACGCCAGCTTTATGGATGTGAGCGACAGCAGCGGCGATCTGATACAAGTACCACACCACCACCTGCGAACCAAAGACAGAGAGAGAGCGGCAGCTGTGAGCCGCTGAGAACTGAGCTGATCTGATCCTAGACAACTCACCTCCTCCTTGAAGAGCACTCCCTTCTGCTGGTTGATCTTGTCATAGAGGTTTCCACCTGCACACAGACAACACACCGCTGGTCAAACACACGTCCGGCCACCGATGTCCGCTGTAGTGTTATTGCGTGCGTATTACCGTTGCAGTACTCCAGCTCGATCAGCAGCGTGTTCTTGTCCATGAAGTGGTTGAAGTAGGCGATGATGTTGTTGTGCTGGAGGATGGACAGGATCGCGATCTCGTTCATCACATCTCTGCGCTTCTTATCCGTCAGGTTGGTCAGCTCGATCTCCTTCCACACCACCAGAGAGTTATCCTGCACACAAATACACCACAATCTCCATCAGCCTTTCATGCATGTGTGTGAGATGTGTTTGAGACGTCCGATGACGTAAATCAGCTGTAATAACTGCACTTAGAGGATGTTAAGATTGCTGTTGAGGGAAAGTGTAATACATTTATATTTTCTTGTCTGGCACACTTGCAAATAATTTGATAAAATCTGGAGTATTCAATATTGTTTTCTATTACAGCATGTGCACAGATGTGTAACTCAGTGGAAGCTTGTTTCTACTATGGAATAAAAAAAAGATAACTGCAACATTTATTTAACAATTAATTATTTTAACTAAACTCTGAGACAAAAAAAGTCCCTTTTACCATTTTAAATGTATTGTTGATCTTAAATTTATTGTCAAATTTATGTTAATTTATTGTCATTTTAATTAAGCTTGACTTAAGTTTATTTTTCAATTCAGACTTTTTTCCTCACAGTTCCCCCGATGAACAATATATAAACTCAGGACTGAGGGAAAAAAAAGTTAGAACTGTGAGATAAAAAGTTGCAGTTTTTTAAAAAAAAGTTTTTTTTTTTGTTAAATAAAATAAAAACTAAAAAAATAAAAAATAAAAATAAAAACTTTTAATCTCACAATTATAGAAAAAAATTTTTTTTTAGAACTGTGAGAAAAAAAGTTGCAAGATTTATTTAGTTTTTATTAAATAAAAAACTTTTTATCTCACAATTCTAAAATAAATACATACATTTTTAGACTTGTGAAATAAAAATGTGCAATTTTTTATTTAATTTTCATTTTTTAGTTAATTTAATTAAATAAAAAAACTAACAAATTTTTTTTACAGAATTGTGAGAAAGAAGTTTCAATTTTAATTTTTCATTAAATAAAATAAAAAACAAATGATTGCAACTTTATCTTACAATTACGTTTATAATATATATAAAATTTTCCTTTTTTTAGTTTTATATAATATAAATTATATGAATATAAATATATACATGTAAACAAAAATATGTATGTGTGTGTGTGCCTTTATATATACATAATAAATTTACACAGCACACACACATATATTATGTACACAAAAACTTTATTTTGGATGCAATTAATCACAATTAATCATTGCTCAGCGGTAAAAAGAAATAATAATAATAATAATAATAATAATAATAATAAAAAGTAATTTTTTTGTGTGTGTGTGTGTGTGTGTGGTTAAAACAAGTTTGACTTTTTTTCTTGCAACTACATGTTTAAATCTTACAATTCTGACTTTTCTTCTCAGAATTGTCAAAAAATATCTGAATTTTGTGAAATAAATTAAATATTGTAAAAAACTAAAAAAAACCATTTTAGTCTTTTATCCCAACGATAAGGCTTGACTTCTTTCTCACAAGTTCATATCTTGAAACTTTTTTCAAGAAATATTCTTTTTTCCCTCTGAACTGCTAGTAAAAAGTGTTATAAAATGATGAAATTACCTTTCTTTTTTTGAATAGAACTAAGCCTTACTCTTTTTTTTTTACCTTTTCAACCCACAATTGCAGAAATGCAAACTGCGAAATATAAAATTTTAATTGCAAGAAATAAAGGTAAATACTTCTTAGAATGATTTCATTTTTATTCTGTGGCACAAATAATCTTCCGTAATAACGCTTTTAGAACACATCATTATGAAAAAGACACAGGGAACGCTTGTTTACATGAGAAATATCAGGATATGTAATCCTGTGGTTTAATTTTATTCAATCTCATTTAAGCCCCTCATTAAAAGTGGGCGTGGCTGGAACAACCAATCCACCAATCAGAGCGGAGTCCCCATCTTCTGACAGCGGACAGTGATGTGTGTTAATTGCTGCTGATATCGAGATATAATGACATTGAGTTCTATTTGTGCTGCTGCTCACCTCAGTGCGTCTGTACAGAGTCGCTTCTCCAAAAGAGCCCTTTCCCAGCACTCGAATGGGAATGTAATGCAGCTTCTCCTCTTCTCCGCCGAAAGTTCCCGATGTGGATGATCTTCCACTGACTGATTCACTTCCCGACTCTGAGTTTAGAGAGCCGTAGTGGCGCTCGTACTCCTCCAGAGACATCTTACTCACACTCGACACGACACACAATAACTCGTGTTAAGGTTTGTGTTGGATCTGGGCCTGCTTCAGTGTAGACCGAGCATTGATTTGACTCCCGCGCCCGCAGATCGCCTCAGATCGCACACATCTGCACTGAAAGAGCGCCAAACTATCCCGCGAAAACACTTTTAGCCGTTGAGTCGGATTAAACTACTTTCTTCGTGTCCCGTTTCTTCTTTTCCAAACTGAACTACACAAGACGAAGTTGCTGTTGGGAGTCATTTCCGACAGGGAATCGATTCATTCGTGCGTTTGTTTTGAACAGGCGCGCGTCCATTCAAATCATCGAGCGAATCGAATGAATCTTTGAGAGTCGACTCCGCTCTGTTCGGACACAAACAACAAGCGACGCAGGAACCGGAAGTGAGTCGATTTCACACTGCTCACGGGCTTTTATTTCAAAATAAAGTGCAACGTATATATATTTTTTAATTAGCTTGAAGAGAATTACAAAATAAACAACGATAAGAAAAATATTAAGCAAATTCCAATAAGTCAAAATAGCAGCATAACAAAAATAAACATAAACAAATGAGAAAATTCAAAGAGGAAAAAATAGCTACAGAAAATACAATACAAGTGGCTTAATCACTAAAAATACCTCCAAACGATTACATAGTTTAAGTCTTTTTTTATGACACATGAGTTTTAAAGACTTGAAAAAGTCTTCAAACTTATGTGCAACATAATATATGATATTTTATTTATAAAATAAATATGAATAAAATATATAACATTTATAATAGTTGTGGTATTATACGACAATCAGGTTTGGAAAAGAATGGATAGATATTTAGGCTATAAAAATAGCTGATGACCAATCTGTCCAAATACTTTTTGTGGTGACTATATAATATAATATAATATATATCTATAGTGGATTGCGTTTTTTTTTTTATTATGCGTTATTAGGATTTTAGTACACTTAGGACTTTTTTATACAGAATATCAAAGCAAGTAGCCTTTGAAAATATTTTTATGGTTTCATATTTTAAAACCTAGTGTGAAATTTGGTGTTTGTGGTTTATTTTTAAAATAAAAGCAAATATTTTTTATTTGATTTGATGCAAATACAGTTAAATATAACAGTTATACAATTGTAATATTTGCTCAAGTATATAATACTTTTTGAGGTCATTGTTTTATTTTGTTAATATTAGTAGGGTTTTTAAGTCCAAACGGCAGTATAATAAAAAAAATAAATAAAAAAAAAATAAAAAATAAATAAATATAAATTAGAAAATTCAAATAGACAAATAAATAAATAAATGAATAGCTACAGAAAATACAATACAAGGGACTTAATCACTAAAAAAACCTTCTTGGGATTTTTTTATGACATGAGTTTTGAAGAGTTTTAGAAAGATCATTAGAAAGAAAGTTTGAAGTATTTCAAACTCATGTGCAACAAATTTAATATTAATTTTTTTAAGTATTATTATTTATTATGGCACTTATAATAGTTGCAGTACTATATGGCAATCGAGTTTGGAAAAGGATGGATATTTTTTAAATTAGCTGATGACTAAAATTTGAATAACAAATTACATAGTTATTACATATAGTATGCAGATGGAATCTACTACTCATTGTTATATTATATTATATTATATTATATTACATAACATAGTCACCACAAAAGTATTTGGACAGATTTGTACACTTAGGACAATTTTTCTTTTTTTTAAAAAATACAAAATATCAAAGCAAGTGGCATCTGAAAATATTTTTATTCATATTTATTTCATATTATAAAACCTAGTGTGAAATTTGTCAATTCAAAATGGTGTTTGTGGTTTATTTTTTAAATAAAAGCCAGTAATTTTTTATTTTATGCAAATACAGTTATAAAATATAGTATAATTTTTGTCTTAAGTATATAATACTTTTTTTAAGGTCAATGTTTTATTTTGTTAATATTAATATAAAACAGTAGGGTTTTGTTAAGTCCTGATGGCAAAAAGTTTGAGTGTTTTCTACTTCAGTTTTCTACTTCTACTTCAAACGAATGCAAACTTGCACTCATACTATATACGTTTATTGTTGTTTATATTTTTGTGGAGCTGTCTTCAAACTTTCTAATGCCATGCATATGCAATATATTTCCATATTGTATTTCATATGCAGTAGGTTTCCACAGATCAAACTATACAACCTATAATTGACCAAAAACAATTCATTCCACTGGTTTACAGCTACACATGGTCTCTTATAAAATACGTCATATAACATAACAAATCGAATAAAATAAATAAATAAATGCAGGTCTGACTATTTGCAGCACATAGTCCTATCAAAGTAGTTTTCATGTTTGACACAGAATAGTTTTTCGAGTTGTGAAACTCATCAATACAGTGTGTTTGTGATTTAATGTCTGCTGTCGTGTTGATCTGTGTACATCAGCTCATACGTCATACTGTCTGTTTATATTACAGCACAACTCATTTATATCTGACAACATCTGATGGGTTTCTCTAGATCTCATTATCAATCACATATTACACTGGAGAAATGAGCTGACAGAATATGATCTGATGCTTTCAGGAGACATGAGAAGCACAATCTGACAGAGACAATTAAGAGAAAACGGCTCAGCTTCTTCCTGCAGCAGATCCACGTCATTTTACACACACCACAAACATATGCAAATAATATATATAATACTTACTGTACATATAGACTCTTCAAGCTTGTGTTATTTCCGCAGAGCAGCCTCAAGAGGGCGACACACTCCACTGAATCCTGACTATGTTCTGAACACACAAACAAACCACTGAGAGAATATTTCTCTCACAATAACATCACAATCATCCTCACATGATGAAGATCAGTTAAACACACAAACCACTGCTCATGTACAACATTCATACAATACATCTGGGTCAAATAAAGAAACATCAATCAAATCAGGTTCCAGGATCAGTTACTTTTAAAAGTAATGCGTTACAATATTGAGTTACTCCCTAAAAAGTAACTAATTACGTTACTTAGTTACTTTTTATGGAAAGTAATGCGTTACGTTACTTTTACGTTACTTTTTAAATCTGGGCAGGACTTGCTTGTCTATTTTTGTCAAATGTAAAAGCCTTTTACAGCAAAAGCCTCTTTAGAGAAAAGTAAATTGACGTCTGTACAGTAGACCGCAGAAGAAAAAATGTCAACTCTTTAGCAATAAAAAAAGGAAACAAATGTTAGATTATCTTGAGTCATTTATTGGATCATGGAAGATCGGCAGCAAAGACATCGGTTAATAAAATGGGATTCAATACATAAAGGATATTTGTATTATTTCACATATTTAATTATTGCAGGTTTGCATTGAATGTCAGTGTTTTTATTCATTTTGAAGAACACTGTATCTGTTTTTTTTTTTTTTTTTTTTAGTGAGTGAGATGAATTAATGCATGTTCATATTTATTCTAGAACTAAAGGAACATCTTACAATTTCTCTCCACATGGGGACAGGAGAGCTTTTAATCAATAAATGAGGGGAAAAAGTAACTGGTGTTACTGATTTGAAAAAGTAACTCAGATATTTTCTTGTCAATTAAAAAGTAAAGCCTTACTTTAGTTACTTGGAAAAAGTAATATTATTACGTAACTTGGGTTACTTGTAATGCGTTACCCCCATCACTGTCCAGGACGATCCAAACACAGAGAAATGAGGGTGTGTCGCTCTCATGAGGCCACAGCTGCTGTCTGTCTGTCTGCACAGCTATTCTGAGTATGTGAGACAGCTGCGCAGACAGACACTATCAACAAACACATCACTGTGTAACATGTGGAAAAGATGTCATACCTCCACACACACGCACGCACGCACGCACGCACGCACACGCACGCACGCACGCACGCACACACACACACACACACACACACACAGGTAATGCTGTGTGGATCAAAACAGACTCTCTCAGGATCAATAGAGATGCATTAATGTCTGCAGATGACTATTTCACAACAAAACACTCTGCTTCACTCCACAGCTTCATTCACACACACTATACTACAAATATGCTGCTCTTACCTAGATTTTTTCTTGTTTCCAGCCAAAATATCTAAAAATTCTCTAAAAAAAGTCCAGATTATTGTCTTGTTTTCAGAAAAAAACAAGTCAAAACTAAATGTATTTTTGCTTGAAACAAGAAAAATAATCATGTTTTCTGAAATAAGATTATTTTTCTTACCCCATTGGCAGATTATTTTGCTTGTTCTAAGCAAAAACTCACTTAATTTTGACTTGTTTTTTTCTGAAATCAAGACGATAAGTTTTACTCATCTAGAAAAATCCTATTTTTAGATATTTTGGCTGGGAACAAGATGTAAGAAAAGCATTTTTTTTTTGCAGTGTAAGCAGTTGTATAAGAATATGAGTCACGATGTCTGTTACACTTTTAAACCCCAAAGAAAACACATAAAACAACACTGAAGTATCATCATCTAGTCTATATGAATCATCAACTAGATTTAAAAGTCATCCTTTTGAGTTTTTCACTCATAATCTTCCAAATTTTGAAATATCATTCACATTTTCAGACCTTGTGTTTTCAGAGATCAATGATGCTTCTCGTGTTTTGTAACTGATTGAAATAAACCTCTGGGCCTCTTCACGGTCAAAAGTGACCAAAGACTTTTTTTTTTCTTCAGGAAAATCAATAAAAATACATTTTTGTTCAATAGTACTTTGTGATTATTGTTTTAAAATTCGAGTTCTTATGCAATATTTATGCAATTTTAATGAACACATTTTTTTCACTAGAATTAATATATTTTTTGTATTTAATTATTTATTTACTTTTCAATAAATGCGACATTTCACATTAAAATTTCTTGATTGCTTAACACTTTTTTCAGCACAGTGGCTGATTTATAGCTTGTACCACCAAAAGATTCTCTGAATTATTGCAGTTTTTTGTATTTTCTGTTCATTCCCCATGTCTGTCATTTTTGACCACGAAGGAGCCAACTGTGACTATTTTTTTGACCCTTTAACAAATCCAAATCATGTCAGTGTTTTTTTTTTTGTGTGCTCACATAGCTCATGCAACAGAAGTCACCAAGTGTCCTCTCATTCCGATGAAGCTACGATTTTTTCAATTTTTCGGTCAAAAATGACCGAAGAGGCCCAGAGCGTTACAAGTGTGTGGAAATAAAAATTGCAGATTTTCAGTTCAGTCTGATTCTCACACAAAACTAAGGCATATTTAGTCATGCTCTGAAACTAATATTTACTTCTTTTAGCTCAAAAGTAAAACCAAAAATAAGCTTAATTGAATCAATTATTTAAATTTATTTAAAAAAAAAACTGAGCTGTATACATTTAAAGTTGCACATAACAGTTTTATAGAAAATATTTAAATTATGTTTTTAGAAATGTAAACATTTAGATGGTGGTTTTCATTATTTATTCAAACATACACTAAATAAAACATTGCTAACAAGTTCAGTAAAAAAAAAAGAGAATGAAATACAATACAGCTATCTATCAAAATTCACCTCTCCAAAGTTGTTCTTTCTATCTGACCATTGAGTTTATCAACAATGAATGTCTTTATTGAGGAAAATGTGGAAACAAGCAGTTTCACTTCTACACTGCCGTTCAAAGGTTTGGGATCAGTAAAACTTGAGTAATGTTTTTTAAAGAAGTCTCTTAGGCTCATCAAGTATTTATTTGATCAAAAAAATACAGGAAAAAACAATAATACTGCAAAATGTTATTAAAATATAAAAAAAAAGGTTTTTATTTTAATATACTACAAAATATTATTTATTCCTGTGATGCAAAGCTGAATTTTCATCAGCTGTTACTCCAGTCTTAATTGTCACATGATCCTTCAGAAATCATTCTAATATCCTGATTTATTATCAGAATGATCAATGTTGCCAACAGCTGCGCTGCAAAATATTTTGTTGGAATCTGTGATACTTTTACAGCATTCATTCAAAATATAAATCGTTTCCAACAACATAAGTCTTTGCTCACTTTTAATCAATTAACACATCCTTGCTGAATAAAAGTAATAATTTCTTTCAAAAACATATTGTTTGAAACAACAAAAATTTACTGACCCTGAACTTTTATAGAAGAATATTAGTGTACGTTGTTAGAAAACCTTTCTATTTTAAATAAATGCTGTATTTTTAACTTTTTATTCATCAAAGAATTCTGAAAAACAGGTTCCAAATAAATATTTTGGAGCACAACTGTTGGCAACATTGATCTTTCTAATAATAAATCAGCATATTAGAATGATTTCTAAAGGATCATGAGACACTGAAAACTGGAGTAAAGGATGCTGAAAATTCAGCTTTGATCACAGAAATAAATTAAATTCGAAGAACATTATTAATAAACATCGTAATAATATTTCACAAACATTTTTTTTCTGTATTTTTTTTTATCAAATAAACACAACTTTGATGAGCATAAGAAACTTTCAAATGCATTAAAAATCTTACTGATCAGAAACTTTTGACCAGCAGTGTATATAACTGCTTCTACTTGAGAAAAAAATGAAATGAATTTTTTTTTGCTATTTTGAACTAATGTTTGTTGGCTAAAATTTCAGAGAATCCCTAGCATACACTTCCACTGAATATAAAAGAGAAGCATGTACAATCTGTGTCTGTGTTCGATAATGAAAGTCAAACAGGTTTAGCATGATATGAAAGTGAGTAAATGGTGTCAGAATCATCATTTGGGTGAAATAACCCTTTAACAAACAAAGAGAGCATCAGGTATGATGGATTCTGAGGTGGACATCAGTCACAGCAGAAGTCAAGATGTTGAGTTTGATGCAGTGCAGGTCCGCTACACACAGAGCCAGCAGGAGAAGCGGAGCACGCAGCGGTCCGGCAGATCTTCAACAGGAACCAGAGCCACAGCAGGACCGCAGCCATCCAGACTCAAACGCCGCTCCAACCCTACAGACAGACACAAGAGCAGAGGTCACGCTTCACACACATCCTCACAGTCCGTCCGCAATCAAACAGCACACATTTCAGCATTCCTCCGTTATTGACCGCTCAGACCCTCCACAGATTGTGGCTCTGAGTGCAGACATATGGCCAGAGCGTTTCTGAACACGCGTGTGTGTGTGTGCATGTGTGTGTGTGTGTGTGTGTGTATACACAGAGGACCAGAAAATCTTTAGTTAGCCATTTGCAACAGATTAACAGCTTGTAGAATCTGCAGAAGAATTGATCGGGAAGGTCTGTAAGCGCTGGAGGGAATTCAGACGCTCTTCTGATGTCCACCGCAGTCAACACATGAACAACCGTCATCCGATACGCCTTTCAGCGACGCCAGAGCTGACCTGCGCTCACATTCACAAACAACCATGGAACACGCTGCTTTACCACCATTACAGCTGCTCCATGTCTTTGAAAACTATTCTTGTTTAACCCATACCCAAAAATGACATTTCTGCCATTTTCTCATGTTGTTTTTCCATGTTACAAAACCATAATCTTGGTTCATCTTCAAAACATACTATAAATAAATACAATATTATAATATTAACCCAAAATGTTTTCTCACGTTTATTTATTTCATGTTACAAAACCATAACCTTGGTTCAGCTTCAAAACATTTTGTAAATATAATAATAACCCAAAAATGAAATTTTTGCCATTTTCTCATGTTTTTTTTATTTTAGGTTACAAAACCATAATCTTGGTTCACCTTCAAAACATTCTGTAAATTATTATAATATTATAATAAACCATAAAATAGATTTTTTTCTGTGTTGTTCTTCCATGTTTCAAAACCATAATCTTGGTTCATCTTCAAAACATACTGTAGATTAATATAATATTATAATAATAACCCAAAAATGAAATTTCTGCCATTTTCTCATGTTGTTTTTCCATGTTACAAAACTATAATCTTGGTTCAGCTTCAAAACATACTGTAGATTAATATAATATTATAATATTAACCCAAAAATGTTTTTTTTTTTTTTTTTTTTTGCTGCCATTTTCTCATGTTTTTTTACTTTTTATGTTACAAAACCATAATCTTGGTTCAGCTTCAAAACATACTTTGAAGTAATATAATAGTAATCCAAAAAATGAAATTTTTGCCATTTTCTCATGTTGTCACCTTCAAAACACACTGTTAATTAATATAAAATTATAATACTAACCCCCCCAAAAATTGTGCAATTTTCTCATGTTATTTTTTTCATGTTACAAAACCATAATCTTGGTTCACCTTCCAAACATACTTTGAAGTATTATAATATATTATAATAGTAATCCAAAAATTAAATTTTTGCCATTTTCTCATGTTTTTTTATTTTTTATTTCATGTTACAGAACCATAATCTTGGTCCAGCTTCAAAACATTCTGTAAATAAATATAATAATACAATATTAACCCAAAAATTAAACTTTTGCCATTCTCTTATGTTTTTTTAATTTCATATTACGAAACAACAATTTTGGTTCAGCTTCAAAACATACGGTAAATTAATATAATATTTTAATAATAACCACAATTTTTGTTTGCCATTTTCTCATGTTTTTTTATTTTTTATTTTATGTTACAAAACCATAATCTTTTCCAGCTTCAAAACATACTGTAAATTAATAATATATAATAATATTAACCAAATGAAAATGGCAAAAGTTTCATTTTTTGGTTAATATTATTATATTATATTAATTTACAGTATGTTTTGAAGCTGGAAAAGATTATGGTTTTGTAACATAACATAAAAAATAAAAAAACATAAGAAAATGGCAAAAGTTTCATTTTATGTTTTTTTTATTTCATGTTACAAAACCAAAATTTTGGTTCAGCTTCAAAACATTCTGCAAATTAATAAAAATTATAATAATAACAACCTCAAAATGAAATTTCTGCCATTGTCTTGTGTTGTTCTTCCATGTTACAAAACTATAATCTTTGTTCACCTTTAAAACATACTGTAAATTAATATAATATTCCAATAATAACCCCAAAATTAGTTTTTCTGCCATTTTCTCAAGTTGTCACCTTCAAAACATATTGTTAATTAATATAAAATTATAATAATAACCCAAAAATAAAATGTGTGCCATTTTTCTTATTGTTTTTCCATGTTACAAAACTATAATATTGGTTCACCTTCAAAACATATTGTAAATTAATATAATATTCCAATAATAACCCAAAAATGAAAATTTCTGCCAATTTTTCGTTGTTTTTCCATGTTTCAAAATCAAAATCTTGGTTCACCTTCAAAACATACTTTGAAGTAATATAATATTATAATAGTAACCCAAAAATGATTTTTTTTTGCCATTTTCTCATGTTGTTTTTCCATGTTTCAAAATCAAAATCTTGGTTCACCTTCAAAACATTCTATAAATTAATATAATATTATAATAATAACCCCAAAATGAAAATTGTTCCATTTTCAATCCGTATATTAGAATGATTTCTGAAGGATCATGCGACACTGAAGACTGGAGTAACAGCTAATAAAAATTCATCTTTGCATCATAGGAATAAATTATATTTTAAAGTGTATTAAAACAAATAAACATTATTTTATGTTCTAATAACATTTTGCAATATTAAGTTTTTTTTTCTGTACTTTTGATCAAATAAATGCAGCCTTGATGAGCAGAAGAAACGTTTGCAAAAACCATTAAAAACGTTCCCGATCCCGAACGTTGGAGCAGCAGTGGTATATACACACATATGATAAACACAGCAGGGTTTGTGTATGTTTATTTGTGAATAAAAGCCTAAATTAAATCTCTTCATAAAATAAAGCAATGACATCTCCTCATGAAACTTCAATTTAACAGCTAGATTCATATGGATTCATTTTATCATGCATTTATAGTCGTTCAAGTTCAGAAGGAAAGAGCGAATGGTGCATCATGTTTCAACAATTAACCAAGATCAACATGAAGGTGAGTAAATGACTTTTTCCACAAACCCTTTAACTGCAATTAGCGCGAACGCACTGCAGAGATGGGACGCCGAGGTCAGTGTGTAGTTTGTGTGAACTACAAAAGTGAACAAGATCATCAGACAAACGAAGGGAAGCTGGGACGGAAAGGTGAAATCTCTTGATAATCGTCAGGCTCTTTCATTAGGAACACACACGCAGCACGTCACACATCGCACAACGACTAATTAAGCGGCCAGAATGAAAAGCAGCTCTCCTCTGTGTTTTACGGAGGCCTGCGGTTCTCTCCTGGATGATGGACTTTCAACAGCGCGTCATATTAGAGACACGGTCACCTTCATCGCCATCAAACGCTCCATTCATGTCAGCCTTTCATGAGACCACGCTGATGCTGCTTCAAACGCCATGGTTTGTGTTCGCAAAGATGGAAAATACTACTATTAACTCTTGTGTGACCTTATAGACATTTTTGTCCATTTGAGTTTAGTTTTTTGTTATAAGTGTGTCTGTGTTAATGCCAACTGCATACATTTTGGCTCAGGTGTTTATTTTTATTGAAATTTTAATATTTCACCCTCATTTCCTTCAAAAAAAAAATCTATTTTACCCTCAGTACAAAAATGCTCACACTCAGGATCTTAAGGACAAAAATGTCCACATTGAAACCCATTAAAACTGCAATTTTTTAACCCAGGTCCATTTGACTATAAAATTATGCAATATTTGCTAATAGGCATTTATTCTATTGGCAAGGCTTCGCATTTTAAATTTTTTACCATTTTTTACTAGATTGTGCCATTTTTTCAAATTTGGCATATATATATATATATATATATTTTTTTTTTAAATCTAACACTACATAAATATAAATGCCTCAGAATGAATGTTGTTGTTTTCACTGACAACCCCAAGAAAATATAATAAGCAAAGAAAAAAAATCTGCCTAGCATTTAGTATATGGAAATTAACTACTATTTGTCTTTTTTTTATTTTTTTTATATAAAAACCCCTGTGGCATTATGCAAACAAACCAGCATTTAAAGGGTTACAATTCTGAAAATTAAAGAATGTTTGGTATCTATGGATAGAACAGATGCTGGTGAAAAAAAAAAAAAAAAACATTTTTTGGACATGGCCATTTTTGCCCATTTTGCACCTATGTGTAACTTTTTTTTTTTTTGATGCACAAGGGTTACACTTAATGACCAGATGAAATTGGCAAAACATTTTAGGCTTGTTTAAGCATTTTTAAACTGAAAATAAACTTTAATACTTTTTTCTGTAATACATTTTCTTACTAATTTGGTGGTGCGTTCTGTTTTGCCATAGCATGTCACCCTTTCTCACTAAATATGTGACCCTGGAACACAAATCCAGTCATAAGAGTCAATTTCTTTTAAACTGAGATGTATACATCATCTGAATACATCAAAGCTTTCCATTGGTGTATGGTTTGTTAGGATAGGACAATATTTGGCTGAGACACAACTATTTGAAAATCTGGAATCTGAGGGTGCAAAAAAATCTAAATATTGAGAGAATCGCCTTTAAAGTTGTCCAAATGAAGTTCTTAGCAATGCACATTACTAATAAAAAAATTAGTTTTGAAATATTTACATACAGTCAAGCGCCAAATTATTCATACCCCTGGCAAATTCTGACTTAATGTTACTTTTATTCAACCAGCAAGTTTTTTTTTACCGGAAATGACACAGGCTTCTCCCAAAAGATAATAAGACGATGTACAAGAGGCGTCATTGTGGAAAAAAATATTAATCATCTTTTATTTACATTTGAACAAAAAGTGGCCTGTCCAAAATTATTCATAGCCTTTGCAAACTGTCACAGTCTATAGGAAAATCCAAAGTTCTATACCATTCCAAATAGTCCAAGCTGTTCTAAAGCATCCTAATTACCCTGATTCATTGAGAACCGCTGTTTTAATAAACTCAACAGGTGAAAAACACCTGTTGAGTTGGTGATGGCAAGGAGACCCTCCAATCTAAAACAGTTGGAGCTCATCGCTAAAGATGAATGAGCAAAAATACCAGTGGAGACATGCAAAAAGCTGGTCAGCAATTATAGAAAGCATTTGATTGCTGTAATAGCCAATATAGGTTTTTCTATTGATTATTGAGAAGGGTATGAATAATTTTGGACATGCCACTTTTTGTTCAAATGTAAATAAAAGAAGCCTGTGTCATTTCTGGTAAAAAAAAAACAAAAAAAAACTTGCTGGTTGAATAAAAGTAACTTTAAGTCAGAATTTGCCAGGGGTATGAATAATTTCAGGCATGACTGTATATTCATGCAATATGATCTTTATTTAATAGCCTAATTATTTATGGCATGAAAGGACAATTTTGACCCATGCAATGCATTTTTGGCTATTGCTACAAATATCCTCGTGCTACTTACGACTGGTTTTGTGTTCCAGGGTCACATCACATGTGTGTATTTCATAGGAGTTTTGCTTTCAGCAAGCATTTGTGTGGTAAAGAAGTTTTGCATTTTCCACTCATTTGCAGAAAACCTGGCAAAAACACACGATTCCTGTACCATCTGAACCAGATTACAACTATTTGATCAATTCTCGGTCCATTTTCATGTGTGTGACATTATCTTATGCCTGATCCCTTTTTAAGGTCAGAATTATAGCCAATACGAAGAAAATGCAAACACGATCCAGATGTTTTCTGCTTTTACTGCATCCAAACAGTCACAGAAAATTAGATTTGGTGGGGAAAAAGCTTATTTGTTTATAAATTTGTGTTTATTTAAAGTTCTTTGACGTTAAATGGAATATTCAAACACATTTTCCACTTTGCAGATTGTAAGTTAAATGATACATTTTAAATCTTCTCTACATTCTCTGTTATTTTGACTGCATCCCATAATATAATTATTTAATAACCAAAACACTAATAAAAGTTGCATATAAACATTCAAACAGCAATTTTATATTAATTTTTGAATTTCAACTCCAATTTCTTGCTGAAATATGAACATTAAAATAATAGCTGTAGTAAAACTTAACATTAAATAATAGACAGAAAAGCAAAAAGCAAAAACTAAGACTTGATAGTATAGATGCATAGATCCCTGCAGTGAATTTCTGACATGTTCTTGTTTTCCAAATGCACAGCCCGTGGGTCAGTTGCATTAACCGTTAAACCACTGTGTAATTGGGCATATCCGCTCATGAAATTCAGACCTGGAGCACATTTACATGCACATTTATAAACCAATTATGCTTAATAAGCCGACAACAGATTTGGTCACGTAAACGCGTTAACCTGTTTTCTTATGCGCAAACTGATTTCACCCATATCAAGTCCACTTACTGAAGTGTACATGTGATAGGAAAACATTCTTACTGTAGATTTTAGACTTAAAAGCATTTGATACACACATTTCTAAGGCCTCTAAATGATCAACATGATCAGAACTTTTCTGTTAAACCTGTTTCACACTCTTCTGTCTTCTGTTGTCTGATTGATAGTTAAGAGTTGTATATCAAATCAAAGCTCTTTTAGTGAAATTGTACAAATGTCCAGCTTCAGCTGGTGCTTCATGTGTTTTTTTAGTGTCAAATCTTGACTGCTTTTTATCAAGTAAACGTCAGAATAACTGTAGTCATATTTCCAGATGAACACTTACTGGACTGAAGCAGCTTGGCTTTACTTGATTCTCAATGAATTATTTTTTAGTTTTAGTTTTTGAGGAACGTTTGTTTCCAGAAGCTTTACTTTCACTGTTCCTCAGTGGAGGAATGATCTTCTTACGCCTCCAAAACATTGCATCTTTTGAGGAACGTTTATTTGTTCATCTCTCAATCATCATTGGATTGCACATACTGTATGTTTGCATCATTTCAAATCACATCTTACTAAAACATATTATTGGAGATATAGAGTGATCACTGATATTTAAATAATTTTATGACATCTGCTCTACTGTAATAAAGATCTCACTAAGCATCAGAATTTCATCATATAAACAGCATCTGCACCAGATTGCATATTTTTGCTCAGTTTGAGACTCTGAATAAAACTGAGTGATTGATTTTGAATGATCTTCCTGACTATTATTTCATATTTCAGGCTTGATATTAACGCTTTAACAACATCACAACTTCTCTGAGTGAAATATGCAGGAATGGAAAATAACTTTGTCTAGTAAACAATGTTTTCTTGTGTTTCCAGGTTATTGATTTGCATGTAAACTGTTCAAACAACTGATTTCTGCTAGCTATCATTGCATTGATGTGCATGTAAGGATCATCAGCTTGATTTCTGAAGCGTGTCAGACACCTCCTGCAGTCGCTTTCTGAGATGTTTCCAAATGTCCAGAAGCCAAACACTCATCTGTCAGGAGATACAAGAGGAGATTCAGGCTTGCATGAAGCCAACACGTCTGCGTTTTCATGCTCAAGTGTCCCGTCCAAGCAGAAGGGTTGGAGGGCAAAAGTCTTCATCTCTCCTCTGATATCGTTGGGCTGTGACCCGTGAAGTGGCTCTCGGCGCTCTCTGAGGCCTTTGGGACGACTGACAGCTCCATAAACACGTCTGAACATATGCTACAGCATCCGTTCCTGAGCTCATGTGACGATGATCAATGCACGCTTCAGAAACAGAAACCTCTACGCCACAAGATGAAGAATTAGTTGTTTTGAGTCTCACACAGATGAGATTCATGAATCATGTGTCATGTAGTTCAGAAACGTTTCTGTCTCAAAACAATTAAATGCTCTCAGTTTCACTCCTGTAGCGTTATTTATAAAAGCAGCGATTTGTCAATGATAACATAATAAAACAATACTTTTCAAACATTTGTGAATCATCAAATGATTCACAAACCATCTCCGAAGTCCCAATCTGAATCAAATCATTCACAAACCCACACCAAAGTTACAATCTGAATCAAATGATTCACGAACCATTTCCAAAATCCCAATTTGAATCAATCATTCACAAACTCACACTGAAGTCCCAATCTGAATCAAATCATTCACGAACCATTTCCAAAGTCCCAATCTGAATCAAAACATTCACGAACCATTTCCAAAGTCCCAATCTGAATCAGATCATTCACAAACCCACACCAAAGTTACAATCTGAATCAAATGATTCACAAACCATTTCCAAAGTCCCAATCTGAATCAATCATTCACAAACCCACACCAAAGTTACAATCTGAATCAAATGATTCGCGAACCCGCACTTAAGTCCCGATCTAAATCAAATGATTCACGAACCATCTCCGAAGTCTTGATCTGAATCAAATCATTCACAAACTCACACTGAAGTCCCAATCTGAATCAAATGATTCACAAACTCGCACTTAAGTCCCAATCTGAATCAAATGATTCACGAACCATCTCCGAAGTCCCGATCTGAATCAAATCATTCACAAACCAACACCAAAGTTAAAATCTGAATCAAATCATTCACAAACCCACACCAAAGTTACAATCTGTATCAAATCATTCACAAACCCACACCAAAGTTACAATCTGAATCAAATGATTCGCAAACCCGCACCAAAGTTATGATCTGAATCAAATGATTCACAAATCATCTCCAAAGTCCCAATCTGAATCAAATGATTTACGAACCATCTCCAAAGTCCCAATCTGAATCAAATGATTCACGAACCATCTCCAAAGTCCCAATCTGAACAAATGATTTACGAACTCGCACCAAAGTTACAATCTGAATCAAATGATTCACGAACCATTTCCAAAGTCCCGATCTGAATCAAATGATTCACAAACCCGCACCAAAGTTACAATCTGAATCAAATGATTCGCAAACCCACACCGAAGTCCCAATCTGAATCAAATGATTCACGAACCATTTACAAAGTCCCAATCTGAATCAAATCATTTACAAACCCACAACAAAGTTACAATCTGAATCAAATGATTCGAGAACCCGTACCGAAGTCCCAATCTGAATCAAATGATTCACAAACCATTTCCAAAGTCCCAATCTAAATCAAATCATTCACAAACCCACACCAAAGTTACAATCTGAATCAAATGATTTGCAAATCCGCACTGAAGTCCCGATCTGAATCAAATGATTCTCAAACCCGCACCAAAGTTACGATCTGAATCAAATGATTCGCAAACCTGCACCAAAGTTATGATCTGAATCAAATGATTCACGAACCATTTCCAAAGTCCCAATCTGAATCAATCATTCACAAACCCACACCAAAGTTACAATCTGAATCAAATGATTCGCGAACCCGCACTTAAGTCCCGATCTAAATCAAATGATTCACGAACCATCTCCGAAGTCTTGATCTAAATCAAATCATTCACAAACTCACACTGAAGTCCCAATCTGAATCAAATGATTCACAAACTCGCACTTAAGTCCCAATCTGAATCAAATGATTCACGAACCATCTCCGAAGTCCCGATCTGAATCAAATCATTCACAAACCAACACCAAAGTTAAAATCTGAATCAAATCATTCACAAACCCACACCAAAGTTACAATCTGTATCAAATCATTCACAAACCCACACCAAAGTTACAATCTGAATCAAATGATTCGCAAACCCGCACCAAAGTTATGATCTGAATCAAATGATTCACAAACCATCTCCAAAGTCCCAATCTGAATCAAATGATTTACGAACCATCTCCAAAGTCCCAATCTGAATCAAATGATTCACGAACCATCTCCAAAGTCCCAATCTGAACAAATGATTTACGAACTCGCACTGAAGTCCAGATCTGAATCAAATGATTCGCAAACCCGCAGCGAAGTCCCGATCTGAATCAAATGATTCACAAACCCGCACCAAAGTTACAATCTGAATCAAATGATTCTCAAACCCGCACCAAAGTTACAATCTGAATCAAATGATTCACAAACCATTTCCAAAGTCCCGATCTGAATCAAATCATTCACAAACCCACACCAAAGTTACAATCTGAATCAAATGATTCACGAACCATTTCCAAAATCCCAATTTGAATCAATCATTCACAAACTCACACTGAAGTCCCAATCTGAATCAAATCATTCACGAACCATTTCCAAAGTCCCAATCTGAATCAAAACATTCACGAACCATTTCCAAAGTCCCAATCTGAATCAGATCATTCACAAACCCACACCAAAGTTACAATCTGAATCAAATGATTCACAAACCATTTCCAAAGTCCCAATCTGAATCAATCATTCACAAACCCACACCAAAGTTACAATCTGAATCAAATGATTCGCGAACCCGCACTTAAGTCCCGATCTAAATCAAATGATTCACGAACCATCTCCGAAGTCTTGATCTGAATCAAATCATTCACAAACTCACACTGAAGTCCCAATCTGAATCAAATGATTCACAAACTCGCACTTAAGTCCCAATCTGAATCAAATGATTCACGAACCATCTCCGAAGTCCCGATCTGAATCAAATCATTCACAAACCAACACCAAAGTTAAAATCTGAATCAAATCATTCACAAACCCACACCAAAGTTACAATCTGTATCAAATCATTCACAAACCCACACCAAAGTTACAATCTGAATCAAATGATTCGCAAACCCGCACCAAAGTTATGATCTGAATCAAATGATTCACAAATCATCTCCAAAGTCCCAATCTGAATCAAATGATTTACGAACCATCTCCAAAGTCCCAATCTGAATCAAATGATTCACGAACCATCTCCAAAGTCCCAATCTGAACAAATGATTTACGAACTCGCACCAAAGTTACAATCTGAATCAAATGATTCACGAACCATTTCCAAAGTCCCGATCTGAATCAAATGATTCACAAACCCGCACCAAAGTTACAATCTGAATCAAATGATTCGCAAACCCACACCGAAGTCCCAATCTGAATCAAATGATTCACGAACCATTTACAAAGTCCCAATCTGAATCAAATCATTTACAAACCCACAACAAAGTTACAATCTGAATCAAATGATTCGAGAACCCGTACCGAAGTCCCAATCTGAATCAAATGATTCACAAACCATTTCCAAAGTCCCAATCTAAATCAAATCATTCACAAACCCACACCAAAGTTACAATCTGAATCAAATGATTTGCAAATCCGCACTGAAGTCCCGATCTGAATCAAATGATTCTCAAACCCGCACCAAAGTTACGATC
The DNA here is from genome assembly GCF_049309525.1 of Garra rufa. Classification (NCBI taxonomy): domain Eukaryota; kingdom Metazoa; phylum Chordata; class Actinopteri; order Cypriniformes; family Cyprinidae; genus Garra; species Garra rufa. The sequence continues at coordinate 42,797,885 of NC_133381.1, forward strand.
TGAATCAAATGATTCGCAAACCTGCACCAAAGTTATGATCTGAATCAAATGATTCACGAACCATTTCCAAAGTCCCAATCTGAATCAATCATTCACAAACCCACACCAAAGTTACAATCTGAATCAAATGATTCGCGAACCCGCACTTAAGTCCCGATCTAAATCAAATGATTCACGAACCATCTCCGAAGTCTTGATCTAAATCAAATCATTCACAAACTCACACTGAAGTCCCAATCTGAATCAAATGATTCACAAACTCGCACTTAAGTCCCAATCTGAATCAAATGATTCACGAACCATCTCCGAAGTCCCGATCTGAATCAAATCATTCACAAACCAACACCAAAGTTAAAATCTGAATCAAATCATTCACAAACCCACACCAAAGTTACAATCTGTATCAAATCATTCACAAACCCACACCAAAGTTACAATCTGAATCAAATGATTCGCAAACCCGCACCAAAGTTATGATCTGAATCAAATGATTCACAAACCATCTCCAAAGTCCCAATCTGAATCAAATGATTTACGAACCATCTCCAAAGTCCCAATCTGAATCAAATGATTCACGAACCATCTCCAAAGTCCCAATCTGAACAAATGATTTACGAACTCGCACTGAAGTCCAGATCTGAATCAAATGATTCGCAAACCCGCAGCGAAGTCCCGATCTGAATCAAATGATTCACAAACCCGCACCAAAGTTACAATCTGAATCAAATGATTCTCAAACCCGCACCAAAGTTACAATCTGAATCAAATGATTCACAAACCATTTCCAAAGTCCCGATCTGAATCAAATGATTCACAAACCCGCACCAAAGTTACAATCTGAATCAAATGATTCGCAAACCCACACCGAAGTCCCAATCTGAATCAAATGATTCACGAACCATTTACAAAGTCCCAATCTGAATCAAATCATTTACAAACCCACAACAAAGTTACAATCTGAATCAAATGATTCGAGAACCCGTACCGAAGTCCCAATCTGAATCAAATGATTCACAAACCATTTCCAAAGTCCCAATCTAAATCAAATCATTCACAAACCCACACCAAAGTTACAATCTGAATCAAATGATTTGCAAATCCGCACTGAAGTCCCGATCTGAATCAAATGATTCTCAAACCCGCACCAAAGTTACGATCTGAATCAAATGATTCGCAAACCTGCACCAAAGTTATGATCTGAATCAAATGATTCACGAACCATCTCCAAAGTCCCAATCTGAATCAAATGATTTGCGAACCTACACTGAAGTCCCAATCTGAATCAAATGATTCACAAACCATTTCCAAAGTCCCAATCTGAATCAAATCATTCACAAACCCACACCAAAGTTACAATCTGAATCAAATGATTCGCGAATTCGCACTGAAGTCCCGATCTGAATCAAATGATTCTCAAACCATTTCCAAAGTCCCAATCTGAATCAAATGATTCACAAACCCACACCAAAGTTACAATCTGAATCAAATGATTTGCGAACCCGCACTGAAGTCCCAATCTGAATCAAATGATTCACAAACCATTTCCAAAGTCCCAATCTGAATCAAATGATTCACAAACCCACACCAAAGTTACAATCTGAATCAAATGATTTGCAAATCCGCACTGAAGTCCCAATCTGAATCAAATGATTCTCAAACCCGCACCAAAGTTACGATCTGAATCAAATGATTCGCAAACCTGCACCAAAGTTATGATCTGAATCAAATGATTCACGAACCATCTCCAAAGTCCCAATCTGAATCAAATGATTTGCGAACCTACACTGAAGTCCCAATCTGAATCAAATGATTCACAAACCATTTCCAAAGTCCCAATCTGAATCAAATCATTCACAAACCCACACCAAAGTTACAATCTGAATCAAATGATTCGCGAATTCGCACTGAAGTCCCGATCTGAATCAAATGATTCTCAAACCATTTCCAAAGTCCCAATCTGAATCAAATGATTCACAAACCCACACCAAAGTTACAATCTGAATCAAATGATTTGCGAACCCGCACTGAAGTCCCAATCTGAATCAAATGATTCACAAACCATTTCCAAAGTCCCAATCTGAATCAAATCATTCACAAACCCACACCAAAGTTACAATCTGAATCAAATGATTCGCGAATTTGCACTGAAGTCCCGATCTGAATCAAATGATTCTCAAACCATTTCCAAAGTCCCAATCTGAATCAAATCATTCACAAACCCACACCAAAGTTACAATCTGAATCAAATCATTCACAAACCCACACCAAAGTTACAATCTGAATCAAATCATTCACAAACCCACACCAAAGTTACAATCTGAATCAAATCATTCACAAACCCACACCAAAGTTACAATCTGAATCAAATGATTCGCGAATTTGCACTGAAGTCCCGATCTGAATCAAATGATTCTCAAACCATTTCCAAAGTCCCAATCTGAATCAAATCATTCACAAACCCACACCAAAGTTACAATCTGAATCAAATGATTCGCGAATTTGCACTGAAGTCCCGATCTGAATCAAATGATTCTCAAACCATTTCCAAAGTCCCAATCTGAATCAAATCATTCACAAACCCACACCAAAATTACAATCTGAATCAAATGATTCGCGAATTCGCACTGAAGTCCCGATCTGAATCAAATGATTCTCAAACCATTTCCAAAGTCCCAATCTGAATCAAATCATTCACAAACCCACACCAAAGTTACAATCTGAATCAAATGATTCGCAAACCCGCACCGAAGTCCCAATCTGAATCAAATGATTCACGAACCATTTCCAAGTCCCAATCTAAATCAAATCATTCACAAACCCACACCAAAGTTACAATCTGAATCAAATGATTCATAAACCCACACCGAAGTCCTGATCTGAATCAAATTATTTGCAAACCCACACCGAAGTCCTGATCTGAATCAAATTATTTGCAAACCCACACCGAAGTCCTGATCTGAATCAAATTATTTGCAAACCCACACCGAAGTTACGATCTGAATCAAACAATTCACAAAACCCACACTGAAGTCCTGACCTGAATCAAATTATTTGCAAACCCACACCGAAGTTACGATCTGAATCAAACAATTCACAAAACCCGCACTGAAGTCCTGACCTGAATCAAATTATTTGCAAACCCACACCGAAGTTACGATCTGAATCAAATGATTCACAAACCATCTCCGAAGTCCCAATCTATGGAAGCAGATTAGTCTCATTAATAATTCACGCACAATACACGACGCACACATGCGTGTCCCAATTCACGTGCACGAAAAAAATATATATATTCACAAAAAAAATTCACGTGCAAAAAATAAGAATATAAATTCATACAATACGTTTCACAAGCTGCAAAACACAATTCACAGATTTACAACTGTGTACAACAATTTTGAATGTTTAAAAATCACGAGTGTATCACGGACTGTGAGTGTGTGAATAGCTTTTTTACGTGTGTATTTTTTAGACTTGCGTGTGTGTTTTTGAGACTCTCCTGGCAGCGAACTCCTCCCATGCGGGTCACTCGTACACTTTAGCCAATCAGATTTGAGCCTGTCGATCGACCAATCATAACCCGCTGTGGGCGTGCCTATCTTACGTTACGTCATCAGCGCGAGTCCAGTTCCAGAATTCAGATACGATTCAGCTGTTTATCGTCTCATTTTGTTTTATACTGCATGCTTACTTAAAAATCGGTCGTTTAGACACAATCGTTAACGTGACCAGTGTAAGCCAGCTGCTGCTCAGAGTGTATTATGTTTTAATATTTATCGATTGTTATGTTTATTTAATAAAGAATCATTCACGTGGATACCATACCGCATAAAGATATTAAAATTATAAACTTAATGTAAAGCATAAAATACGTTTTTTACAGATGGGACATGTAAATAAATAGAAAATGAAAATTATCTATTTGGATATTTTTCAAGCAGTCTCTTGTGGTTTTGTTTTTTTGATTGAAAACAGGAAAGAGCTGTCAGAGCCAAACTTGTCTTGTGTCTCAAATCCTACGATGGCACGCATTCAGCTGATGACGATTTAATAACACACATTGTAAACCATGTACATTTCATTTAAGTTTGTTTACGCTGCAGCCTGCAGATATTATTTATTTCAGAATTGTGATGCTTATGATGTACAAGTAGCTGCTCCTATTTCAACCTCTGCCACAAATTATGAGGTGATGTGAATCTAGAAGTTTCATTTGGAACTGTAACTCTTTCAAAACAGTCATGCTGCAACCCATCCATTTTAACAGTTTCAACTGATTTAACTCATGCATTATTACTACATTTCTTTTAGAATGGTACCCTATGACTTTATATTTGTTAAGGCATAAAGCTTTGTTATGCATTGTTAAATGTTCTGGTTGTATGTCAGAATTAAAACATTCAAAACAAGTCGGAACTTGAATGAAGTTTACTGAATAATCTTTGATGCATTCCTTTATGTGATCAGTCTGTCTGACTGACCAGCAAATTCCAGAACTGTTAATACTAAAGCAAATACAATTGCTGCTAACCAACATCATCTTGTGTATTGTAATCTCAAAGATTTTTACATCACTGCTCAACATAAAATTATGTATCACAATAATATAATATTTTAAAAAGTACATGAATGTTGATTACATTAAAAAAATAATGCATAAAGGTGAAGTACATAAAAAGACATAAAGATTAATGTGAACGAAGAGGTCTGTAACTGTCATCCAGATGTTGTTCCAAAGTGTTAAATCCTGAAAAATGCAAGGAAAATGATTAGTGTGTTTTAATTAAACACTGCATCCAGTTGCACAAATGGTTAGAACAAACACACCGTTATTCATACACTGAGTTCTCGTGAGGTATATTCATCATTACATAAAGCTATAATAATAAAGGCAGGGTCAGTGCTAAGTGGGAGCTAGACTGGGCAGAGGACACCCAGCGTTGTTAAACAAAAACATGGCAATGAACAGAATTCTTTCTTCATTTTGGCCAATAAACAGGACATTGTGGCTAACACAAGACAGCATCTTTGGCAACACTATCTGTTTTCATAGCAGCCGCTGGCTTAAACTGGTCACGTTAACGAGTGTGTCTAAACGACCGATTTTACCTTTAGTTTTTAAGCAATCAAAATAAAACAATACACCTTTACTAGGCTAGTTACAAATGAGACGATCAACAGCTGAATCGTATCTGAATTCTGGAACTGGACTCGCGCTGATGACGTAACGTAAGATAGGCACGCCCACAGCGGGTTATGATTGGTCGATCGACAGGCTCAAATCTGATTGGCTAAAGTGTACGAGTGACCCGCATGGGAGGAGTTCGCTGCCAGGAGAGTCTCAAAAACACACACGCAAGTCTAAAAAAATACACACGTAAAAAAGCTATTCACACACTCACAGTCCATGATACACTCGTGATTTTTAAACATTCAAAATTGTTGTACACAGTTGTAAATCTGTGAATTGTGTTTTGCAACTTGTGAAACGTATTTTATGAATTTATATTCTTATTTTTTGCACGTGAATTTTTTTTGTGAATATATATATTTTTTTCGTGCACGTGAATTGGGACACGCATGTGTGCATCGTGTATTGTGCGTGAATTATTAATGAGACTAATCTGCTTCCATACCAATCTGAATCAAATCATTTTCGTACCCACACCAAAGTCCTGATCTGAATCAAATGATTTGCAAACCTGCACCGAAATCCTGATCTGAATCATATAATTCGCAAACCCACACTGAAGTCCCGATCTGAATAAAAAAATTCACAAAACTGCACTGAAGTTACAATCTGAATCAAATAATTTGCGTACCCACAACAAAGTCCTGATCTGAATCAAACAATTCACAAAACTGCACTGAAGTTACAATCTGAATCAAATGATTTGCGTACCCACAACAAAGTCCTGATCTGAATCAAACAATTCACAAAACTGCACTGAAGTTACAATCTGAATCAAATAATTTGCAAACCTGCACTGAAATCCTGATTTGAATCAAATTATTCACAAACCATCTCCGAAGTTCCGATCTGATTTAAATGATTCGCAATCTGATATCAGTCCACAGCAGTACTTTTTTTTGTATTACTGAGAAATGATTATGGTCGGTAATAATTTGATTTACTTTTACATTTCATTGTTATATTTTGTTGCTGTTATACTTAGTGTAACAGGTCACCTAAAACTATCATTAATAACAAGATGCCACCCATCTGACATCAGACCAAACGCTCTAGACTCAACCCCAAGTCTGAGACATCAAACCAGGCCTGGAGTTTGAGCGAATCCCGTCAGCAGACCTGATGTTCCTGTAAGTGCGACGGTGCATTCAGAATGACTTCAGTACTGTCATCACATCATCTTAGAGACAAACAAACTGTCATACGGCAGACACTCAGACGAGACGTCTCATTTCTATTCCGCGTCTCACACTATAATTTCATTTCCTGTAATAAGTAACAGTGAGGTCTGCATTCAAAACATTACGCGTGTCAGACTGACGAATGACTGGAACTATCTTCATGAAACATCCTGCAAATATGAAAGTGCTCAGACTCTCAGTAAACACCAAACATTAACGTCATTTTTGATTAGTAATATGCATTGCTAAGAACTTCATTTGGACACCTTTAAAGGAGATTTTCTCAATATTTATATTTTTTGCACCCTCAGATTGCAGATTTTTAAATTGTTTATTATTGTAATATTGTCCTATCCTCAGAAATCATACATCAATGGAAAGCTTATTTGTTCAGCACTCAAGTGATGTATAAATCTCAATTTCAATAAAGTTACCCTTATGGTTTTGTGGTCCAGGATCAAATCTGATCTTAATCTGATCTTATCGTTGGTGCTTTGGAAACAATACTACAGAAGTTTAGCTCAATTTCAGTCTGTTCCTCACACAAAACAAAAAGTGACTTCAGAATACATGGAATATAGAGCATGAGTCATGTGGACGACAGTTATGATCATTTTGCGTCATTTTAACAACTCCAGTGATCATTTGCTTTCATTTTATAAAAAAAAAAAGACCAGCCAGGATATTCTCCAAAAACATTTCACAATAAACAGAGTCATATAAGTTTAGAACAACATGGGGATGAATTTCTAACACATGAGGGGGATCAAACGATGACAGACTATTAACTTTAACCAAAGTCCCAGGGACTTTTTCACAATAAATATAAGCTGTTTTTAGACTCTGTTTTGAGTTTTCTGAAAATGACAGTATGTTTTTATAGTACAATGAGCTCTTACTGAATCTTAGATCAAGGGATTTTGGATTTCTCAGTTTATGACCCATTTAAGAATTATCTTCACGATTGCAAATGTGAGCTAAATAGCTAATATCTCTCTTTTTCTAGTTTGGCATTAAAAAAAAACTAAATAGAACTATTAAAAGAACTATTACACTTATAAACTTAACAGCACTGTTGTGCATCTCTAAGCAACAAAGTAGCGTTTCGTTCCTGAGTGAATCAGTGTTTTGAACAAATCACTTGACTTGAATGTATCAGTGTGTGTTTATTATAAATAATTGGCATTCATTTTTTCAGTAATGTGTTGTAACTGACAATAAAATGTGCCATTATTTTGCCATAATTTTCACATTGCGTTCTTCTGAGGTAAATGCTAGCGTTATTCCACTCAGCGCATCTTCCTTCTAGAAACAAAAAGTAGCCAAGATGAACTTGATGAATGTTCACATTAGTTTTTTACGGAGATGATGTGTGCATCTAACTAAATGTTTAAAATTTGAAAAGCGGAGCCGTTTGTGGGTGTGATTACATTAGAGAAATTATTACATTTAAAATACTGGAACTCGGTTTGGAATCATACAGATAACTTTATCAGAGAATATTTGTTTTTGACATGACCTTTAAACGTAGACATTTCAAGCTTGCTATATATATATTTCACATACCTGTGAGGCACGTATTCACAGACATTCAGGTTGTTTTATTTACGTTTCTGTGAAGAGAGGTGACGGAAACCGAGAGCAAAGAGCGCACCCTGTTTATTCTCTTTATTTTACAAAAGCACATTGTTTTCTAGTTATTATGACTGTACACACATAAACATAGATACTTTGCAGTTTCAAAATGATGAAGTATTTTTAGTTATTTTCACGGCTATCAGGAAAAAAAAAAAAAACAATACACAGTGTTGCCGAGGGATGTTTTTCATGTCCGTTAGGGCTGGGAATCGATTTAAAAAATAATCGATTTCTCGATTCTGAGGTATCCCATCAAGGGGAATCAACTCCTCATTCCGAGCCGTTTTCAATTCCACAAGCGTCGATACACGAAAATAAACTGAATGAAAATGAGTCATTCCTGAGCTCATCTGAGTTTGAGGATGCAGCCTTCTGTTTGAGAAGCACCCATGAATTTGCCTCTTGCTTGCTAATAGTTATTAGAAGTCTGATTCGTTTCCACAAAAAGGTTCGTTCAGATAAATAGTTATATTTAGCTATAGAAAAATTGTAATTCTTACAAATGAAGGCTACTTTCTACAACCTTTATATTCTACAGTCATTGCAAAATTAGCTTCCTCCAATCTGAAAAAAAAATATATAATAAAGTAAATAATAAAGACTTTAAAATGAATCCAAAAAATAGTGAGGAATCGATTCTTGGAATTGAATCCAATCAATTCCTGAACCAGGAATCAGAATCGGAAAAGTCACTTGTTTAGTGTGACATATATATATATATTGAGATGTACTGTTCTGTATGTGCTGTGCTGCTTACTCTGAGGCGAAGTCAATGTTGTGTGCTTGTGGTGCTGAGGGAAGTTGGGTTTAGTTTAACATGAGATACAGTCTTGTGTTTCAGTGCGGTCTGCCTTCAGGGCTCCCATCTGTGCGGCATTGCAGTTTTTATGTAATCCAGATCTGAGCATCATTTGTTGCCATTATAGACTCTAAAGAAGTTATCGTATGAGTTCTGTATCCGTTGTCATGAGTATTACATCATCTGATTACTGGCTATGAAAACTGTTGTTAGAACCTTGCATGCTTATTCAATTGAGATTGCAGTATTTGCTTGTTGTTTTAATGTTTGTGTGGTGTGTGAGAGAGAGAGTGTGCGTGTGTGTGTGTGTGCGTGTGTGTGTGTGTGTGTGTGTGTGTGTGTGTTTGTGTGTTTGTGTGTGTGTGTGTGTGTGTGTGTGTGTGTGTGTGTGTGTGTGTGTGTGTGTGTGTGTGTGTGTTTGTGTGTTTGTGTGTGTGTGTGTGTGTGTGTGTGTGTGTGTGTTTGTGTGTGTGTGTGTGTGTGTGTGTGTGTGTGTTTGTGTGTGTGTGTGTGTGTGTGTGTGTGTGTGTTTGTGTGTGTGTGTGTGTGTGTGTGTGTGTGTGTGTGTGTGTGTGTGTGTGTGTGTGTGTGTGTGTGTGTGTGTGTGTGTGTTAGAGCAGGTTGAGTGCTGCTTTGAAGCCCAGTCATGCCTGATGTCCAAACGGGCCTAATGTTTTTCTTTTGGTTGTGTTGGTATTTCATTTATTTGTGTTTGTGTAGATTTGTTTTGTTTTGCTGTCATTGCTGTGGTTTCCATCAGTGGTGGTTTTTTTTTCTTCTTTTTTTACTATTGGTATCTGTTATTGTTTTAAATTTGGTGTGTGAGTTTAACTTATTTCGTTGTTTTTCCTAATGTTTTTTTTTCTTGTACTTGATATATTTTGCTTATTCTGAGTATATTATATATATATTTTTTCATGTTATATTGGGTTGTTACAGTTTGCCTTTTTTTATATGTATTTTTCTTCTTGTTTGTTAATTGGCATTTAATCAATTTATTTATTTTCTTAATGTAATTTCTTAATGTAATTTCACTGTTATTTCTTACTTTTTTGGTTGTAGCCGAGTGCTGCCGAATGCACCTTGGAGTTTTACTTCAGGTTGTCAATATTATTGTGTCACTATTGCTTCATCATTGTTTGCAGTGAATTTTTGTGGGTTTGATTCTGATTGGTGTGGTTTCTTTTTTTTTTGTAAACCTGGTGCTGTTATATTAACCCACTTCCTACACCACACTGAAAAATGCTTTTCTTACTTAGATTTTTTTTGTCTTGTTTCCAGCCAAAATATTTAAAAATTCTTAAATCAAAAAAGATTTTCTAGCAAAATGATTTTCTTTTCAAACAGAAAACAAGATTATTTTTCTTACCCCATTGGCAGATTATTTAGCTTGTTCTAAGCAAAAACAAAAACTTAATTTTGATGTGTTTTTTCTGAAAACAAGTCTAGATCAAAAACTATTCTTGATTTTGTTCCTTAATTTTTTTTTTCCTTTGACCAATACAATTTGATTGTGCTGGCTTTTGGATTTAGATTTGGATTTGTTTAAATGATTCTTTGGCCAATCCATTTAGCTTTAAAAAGGTATTTTTTTTGTACAGATACTGATGGCTCTTGTCTTTTCTAAGTGGATTGTACTTGTGTGCCTTCATTTAGGTAGTTCTCCGTGTTATTTTGGGGTGGCACAGTCACTACAATTCAGTCACTTGCTACACAATCATCACATATGATCCCTCGAGATGTAATTAACCATCTCTTCCAGCAAAAATACCAAATCCATAATCCATAATAATGCTTCCTCCAGTAAAAAAAAAAAAAAAAAGTGGTCTGGTCTGAATCAGAAAAGAAATCTGCACAGTTCAAGCACTGTTTACAAGCCAAAACAGCTCTAAACAAACATGTGGCTGGACTTTCTAAGAGACAACAGGAGATGGACTTGTATGGATGTGTTATTATGGATTAAGGACTTGTATTTTAGTTAAAAACATCTAGATAGGCTTTGTTTTAGCTTTTGTCTTCTCAAGATGTTAACTGATGGACTGGAGTGGTGTGGATTAATAATGTGCTTGTTGACAAGTTTCACCGATAAACTCGGCTAAATGCAGCTAAACGTGGCAGAGAGGGGCGGGGCTAGTAGAGCTCATTTGCATTTAAAGGGCCCATGCAATAAAATGCAATAAAAAGCTGATTTTTTGCAGAGCTGATTTTGACAAGGTAAAAGGGTGTTTTTTTTACACTACTATTGAGAATTTTCAACCAAAGTATATTATAGACTTTTCATTAAGACCCTAAAGAAAGCCATCCGATGACCCCTTTAAACTTTTAAAAACACTCATTTATTTGCACACATATGTTTTCCCATGCAACCTTTTCGGTTTTGGAGGTTATCCCAACTCCATATTTTCCTTTGATTACATCCTTGTTTTCATTAACAAGTTGGGCAAGAAGTAACAGCTCTTTTAATGCTGCCATGATTATTCTATTCTGTTAATAAAAAGGCTGTTTATATGCATTTCAGCTAATTGTTTTATGAGAAACACGTGTAAAATCAGCTGAACATGTACTTGTTCAATTATGGACATTTAGCCTGCATTTTAAAATTTTATTTGAATGTGGCAGCATTTTTTTAAACTTTATTTGAACATGGCAACATAATATCTCCTCCCCTATCAGCCAATCACTGTGCGCATAGTTAATTAGCATGGTGACATCATTCATAGCCACGAGGTCAACCCCGCCTTTACTCTTAGCTTAAGACTTCTCTCTATTCCTTAGTAAAAGTTTGTCTCAGCAGCTTTGTGAATGGGTTTTAAGAAAAAAACTCTTAGCTAACAAACTGAACAAACAAACTCATCCGAATCTCGCATGGCCTGAGGGTGAGCACATTTTAGCTCATTTAAATTTGTGGCAGAACTTTTCCTTTTAAGTGTCACTGAAACAAAATCGAGTTTCAGAAAACTAGTATTACTAGACAATGTAGATCAGTGGTTCTCAATCCTGGTCCTGGGGGACTCCCCTTATTTAACACACCTGATTGAGATTATCACCTCATTAAAAGAGAGATTCATGAACTGAACTAACGAGCTGATGATCTCAATCGGGTGTGTTAAATAATGTGCAGAGCAGGGGTCCCCCAGGACCAGGATTGAGACCCACTGATGTAGATGAACCATACCTGTGGTGATCTGTGTGACGAACACGTCGTGGCTCTTGTAGAAAACTCTGGCACACAGTGCAGAGAGGCTCTTGGTCTTGTGAAGGGCGTTCTGGTATGAAGACAGCAGCTGATCGGCGATGTTGTCGGCTGCGGCGTGAGAATGGCTCAAACGCACGGTGAGAGACAGAGAGGCGTAGCGAGCGCAGCTGGACTGCAGCAGACGGCATTCGACGGTGCCGCCGGGGATCTCTGAGACGCTGTGATGAGATGATCTGTCTGTGGGACTGTCCTGCACAGCCATAACATGCAGCTCCACCGCCGCTCCTCTGGGCAAAGACGGAACGACCGCAACGCTGCTCTCTACCTGTGCCGCACCTTCACACTCCTCCTGTGGACGGACACAAATGATCCAAACATGCACTGCAACAAGATCCTGCAACTAAAATATCTACACAAGACAAACAACAAATCTGGCATCTTTTCATGTTCTTTTTGCAAACAAGAAGAGGAGACCTTAGTACATCTTTTTTTTGATTGTCCCTTATCCAAGCAATTTTGGTCTGATCTAGGTTCTCATATATTTGACTCTGCCAACGTTGTACACTCCTTTAGTTTAAAAGATATTATTTTTCATTATAATAATTCTAAAAATAAACCCCTGGAACATATTATAAACTTTTTTATTTTATATGGTAAATTTTTCATTCATAAACAAAAATTTTCAAATTGTTCCCCTTCTTATCCCCTTTTTAAAATTGAAATAAAATCACTTCTAAAATCTCTTCACCTGATAAAAAAAAAAAAAAATACAAGATTCCTGAATTATTATAATGAGTTATTTAAAGAAAACCTGAATATGTAGAAGCTTTCCTTATATGTATTTGTTTCAATTGCTTTGTAACATCATTGTAATTTCATGTAAAATCGTTTTTTTTTTTTTTTTTTTTTGTATCAATGTTTATTTACCTTTAATGTGTATATGTTTGTGTTTGTCATCATTTTAATTCAAATTATTGGTCATTATTTTATGGATTTGTATGTGATCCCTTGGCTTTGTTCTTTTTGTATTATCTGTTCAAGCATTAATAAAAAAAAAAAAAAAAAAAAAAAATCTGGCATCTTTCTCTCGTCTGACCAATATAATGTAATCTCTTAATATTTTTTTCTCCTTGGTAAAGTCACATTGTCATTAAATGGTTTCTGCAGGGATTTTTTTATGATGAAAATGTAAGGAAATTACAAGAGGCACAGAATGCATTAAAATGGAGTGAGCTTATAATTAAAACAAGAACAAATGTAGGCTAGTGTGGTCATAATAAAAACATAAGAATAACTTCATTCAAAGGGAAAACTAGTTGATTTTTCTGACTCCACTGACAGATAGTTGTTCTTGTTTTAAGCATAAAAATATTTAATGTAGCTGCATTGAGGGCTTGTACAGACAGAGAGACAAAAACAATCAAAACTGCAACAAGATCAATGAAAAGATCCACACAAAGCAAGAGAACTAAGGATTGTAAATGGTTTTCGTTCATCAGCTGATGTTCAGTGGCTGATCATATCAAGAGGATTCAAAACCCCGAAACAGCAGATCTACCGCTTTGAAACTAAAGACACACTACAGCTGTTTTATGGACTGAAAATAAATTAAAATGCATTTCAATTTATCAGGTACTTTGATTTCTCTTAAAACAACTCTAGCAAACTTCATTATGTGATGACACCTTTATTAACACATTTAGAACTCAAAAAAATGTTTTTCTTCGATTTTTTGTATTGTTTCCAGCCAAATTATCGACAAATTCTTAAATCAAGGATTTTCTAGATGAGTAAAAAATAACTGTCTTGTTTTCAGAAAACAAAACTAAGTGCATTTTTGCTTAAAGCGTGCAAAATAATCTGCCAATGAGTAAGGAAAAAAATCTTGTTTTCTGTTTGAAATAAGATTTTTTTGCTTACCCCATTGGCAGATTATTTTGCTTGTTCTGAACAAAAACTCTCTTTAATTTTGACTAATTTTTCTAAAAACAAGATTTTTTTTTAACTCGTCTAGAAAATCCTCATTGATGTAAGAATTTTTTGATATTTTGGCTGGAACAAGACAAAAAAAAAAAAAAGGTAAGAAAAGCATTTTTTGCAGTGCTACTATATTTTCAGAAAACTAGTTAACACTGCTGTGTGAGCTTGGCATCCTTCTCTTTTCTGACCACTTTATAAGAGCAAGTATAATTTTTTATACCAAGTATATAATTTTTTTCAAGGCCTTAAATTTCAAAAAGTCAAATTTAAGTACTTCAAGCACCTTGTAGGAACCCTGTTAAACGTATCTTTGTTTAATGTGTTTCTTAAAATGTTTAAGAATGTTTCACTCTGCGCAGTGAATGCAACATTTAATGCAATGACTAAATTAAAGACTGCACTGATTTAAGTCATAACACTTAAGCCTTTATGTATAATGCATAACAAAGGTATTTGTAATGTATGTATGGATGTATGTAATGCATTTTATTTTTTTTATGAACAATTGTAACCCAAGTTAAAAAAGCATTATAATATCTAAAGGTTTGTTTTGTCATGCATTTTAATGCATAGCAATTTCTAAAAGCAAAATATTATAATTTATTATAACTCTAATTACAATCATTCGCAAGGATCATACACCGCATTAAAATACCTTTATAATGCATTATATGTAAATGCTGTTACCAAGACCTTTTTAGGCCTTATTTTGCGTAAGGGTGATTTTACCAAGTTACTTAAAAGTAACCAAACAAGTTTCCACCTGAGCCCAGCTGAACCAGTTTAAAACCAGCTTAAACCAGCCAAGACCAGCCAAAGAGCAGAGCAGCTGAATAAAGATCACACGAACCTTCAAAACACGCGTTACCGAACCACAACAAAGACACGCGACATGATTGATTCCAGACACGCACGGCTCATTTTACACCATTTCACCACATTGGAGAGCAGCAGTGATGGCTTTAAATGTCTTCATCATCATCATCATCATCACCCTCCGCAGAGTTAAAATCTTTACTCTCGGTTGGCGTCTGCGCGCGGGCCATTATCGCTTCTCCAGCATCTTTGTGCTCGCGCCCGGCACAATGCAACCCTCAAATAACACCGTCTCATCTGCTAATGGGGGACAAATGAGTGTTTTATACAACAGCCGCTTTGTTGGGCCGTCGATAAGGGCAAAAACACTTAACCCCCTTTTCAATTGGCTGGATCAATTTTCATCCACTCACATCCCACTCCAGCACAGCGGAATAATGACGGGTTACATACACTTTATTTTGAAATTCACTCAAAAGCAGACGGCGAATAAATCAGAGGCGGCGCGGAGAGCCTTTTCTCCCAATTTCAGGTCGCGTCCCGCTCGTGACCCGACGGCCCAACGCTGCACTTACATCCAGATTAAAGCAGCCGCCGCTGATTGCGGATCAACATCCAGCCACTTTTCTGCGCGGCTGCGAGTAAACAATAGCGGCTTTAAGTAGCAGCGAGCGCGTGTGTAAAGTGTTCACTCAGACGCCTGTAACGAGTGCGCTTTAATACCACCAAGATTAGCACTTAACGCCGCAGAGGTGCCGTAATGAACGGGAGGCTGTTAATGGCCCTCAGGGACCGTAATCTGGGATCCGAAGGGCCTTGTTTAGGGACTTTAGAGGCCGACCTTGCGGCCCGTGACATCCAGCCTGAAATGCATCAGTGGACCACCTTCATGGGGCAAAACCACTCAAAAACTCTGAATCAGACTAGATCAGGTGCATTCATGCCTCAAATCATGTGACTGTTATCCAATCCAGACCAAGTGTGACCCACACAACCAGTCATGTGAGTCAATTTTTTGAAATTGAGATTTATACATCATCTGAAAGCTGAAGCATTTTCAATTTGATGTGTGGTTTGTTAGGATAGGACAATATTTGGCTGAGATACAGCTATTTGAAAATCTGAGGGTGCAAAAAAAAATCTAAATATTGAGAAAATCGCCTTTAAAGTTGTCCAAATGAAGTTCCTAGCAATGCATATTACTAATCAAAAATGTCAGACTCTGAACAAAACCAGCTGACAGTAAAAACTCTAAAAAGAAAAGAAAATCTAATTAATATGACCAATATTTACATTTCTTATTAGAGCAAAACTGACTAATATTTACATTTTTGACCAATACTGACCAACCAATATCTAAATGTTAGGGATGCACCAAATGTTCGGCAACTGAAATTATTTGGCCGAAAATATCAAAAAAATTATTATAATAAGCAAAAAGTCTGAATAAATGATAGCAAACAAATGAGGTTCCAAGCAGTGACAGCGAGAGACTGTTTAGAAGCGCATCGCATGTCTTCATGAGAAGAGAAAGGTTACTGTATGATGACTGAAATCATCCATTAGTCAATCAACTCCAGAACGTTCTGTTGTCTAATACACCAGACACCAATTGTGTTTATTCTGACAGCAGCTCCTTAGCCAGGGTTCAAAGACCAAAGATGACAATCATTCACAAATCTGCTGCTGCCAGCAAACACTAGGACTGAGCTCTTCTTGCGGGTTTACCACTAAATAAAAGACAACATTCAGAAATGTTAATATTGTCTTTAAACTGTTGTTCTGTCAAATAAAATAAAAAAGTAAGACAAAAATAATGCTAACAGTCATTCCAACAGCTCTATTAACACATTTATTCTAACATTCTCCTTTGCTCAGCAAGACTGCATTTATTTGTAGATTATAAACACATGCCTGATTCAAGAAGGAGAAGGGCGTCTTAAAAATGGCCAAAGAATGTTATTTTGCTAACTTATTCATTTTAAGTTAAATTGTGCTTTGTTGGTAGGCTATAATGTCTGCTAGAATGTTTAAAAAGTTCACTGTTAAGTTAAATATTTTTAAATAGTTGTTTTGTAATTGATTTTTATTTTTTTCGAAAAGCAAGACAAAACTGTAAAAAGAACATATTGGCTATTTAATTTATGCAATGGTGAAAAAAATTGGCAAAATACATGGGGAAAACATGAAAAACCATGTTCGGTTATCTGCCTTCAGCCTTCGGCCTACTGTTTGATTTCGTTCGGCTTCGGCCAAGAATTTTCATTTCGGTGCATACCTATAAAATATCTTACTCAGGACAGCACTAAATAAAAAATAACAAATTATTCACATTTTCACAGAATCTGCAAGGGGTTCCCAAACTCTCACATGCCACTCTAACTATAAAGATTCATTATAGAAAAGTCTGCGACCTTTTAAGATTTTACTCATTTCCACAACTTTTGTAATAGGTCTAGTAATCTAATTTTTATAAAATTTCCTCCCGAGAATATTGCTTCCTAAAAAAAAAAAGACAGCTGTTGATGGAATAAATTACAATAAGAAATGCGGTATATGATCTTCATTTCAAGTTATTTTCATAAGAAGCGATCTGTCAGCTGGAGAATCTCTGCTGTCCTGCAGGTGAGCGCCGCTGTCAGGATGACCCAGTTCTCATGAGTCTGGGAGGAGGTGAAACAGTAAACACCGTAATAAGGAAGCGGTGTAAAGTCAGCACTCAGCGGGGTGCTGATGGGCTCGGGATGCTCAGGCGCTTCCTCTACATTTCCTGCCCAGCGGGACGCCCTGCTGCAGCGGCTCTGTGTGTTTGTGCGGTGGGCCGACGCACGAGAGATACGGAAGACACGGACACTACCGCTGAACACAAACACTTCACCAGCTGCTCGAGAAACACCTTCACAGCAAAGTTTCAGTGTGACAAGATGTTAAAATGAAACAATACATCATTATCAGCCTCTCATCCAGTGTCAAACTACAGCAGTGATTTACACTTTCTGAAATTGATCTTCAGTCCTCCTCATATTTTCATTTATACTTTTCGAGAATCGCTTACTCTTAAGGTCATTGCACACTGAGTCTGAAATTTTTGTATGCGTTTTTCATCTTTTCTTTTTTTTGTACTTGTCATCCTTAAATCAAAATGCTTTTTACAGATGTGAAAATGCAGAAAATTGAACCTGATCCTAATTTTTTATGATGGATGAACGTTTCAGAGACATAACGTGAGGTCATATTTATTTTTTGACATGCAACATTTTTGGACGAAAATTTCAGAGTGTGCAATGGACTTGCTCAGAACTCTGAATGAAACTGACCGACAGTAAAAACTCTAAAAAAAGAAATAAAATCTTATTAATATTTACATTTCTTATTAGAGCAAAACTGACTAACATTTACGCTTTTAACCAATGCCGACCAGCCAATATTTAAACTTGTTAATTAAATGAAACAAAAATGACCAATATTTCTTACTAGAAAACAACTGACTGATATTTAAACTTCTTAATAAAATGAAATCAAATGACTTGAATTCTTTGATCAACATTTAAAATTCTGACCAATATTTTAATTTCGAAACAGAACAAAACCATCCCACATTTAAATCTTTAAGTAAATTTTGGTCAGTTTTGATATAATAAAATAAAAAATAATAAACTGACAGATCAAAACTGACCAAAATTTACATGTTGTCAGAGAATGAAACAACCAATGTTTAAATGAATTAACAGAACAAAACTCGCCAGTATTTCAGTCTCTTATTTGTTGATTTTTACTATATGTGACCTTGGGCCACAAAACCAGTCATAAGGGTTGATCTGGTATCTGATGGTGCAAAAAAATCTAAATATTGAGAAAATCTCAAATCTCAAAATGAAGTTTTCATATATGTATTGTAGAAAATTTACAAAATATCTTCATGGAACATGATCTTTACTTAATATCCTAATGAATTTTGGTCGATAATTTTGACCCACATAATGTATTTTTGGCAGTTATATATCATACAAATATATAACCGTGCTACTTGGTTTTGTGCTCCAGGGTCACATATTTTCATTTCTAAATAGAACAAAATCATCCAACATTTTAATCTTTAAATCATTTTTAAATGAACTGACAGATCAAAACTGATTTACATTTCAGGCCTCTTATTTGCTTATTTCTACTATAAATACAATATAGCCAGTTTCAAATGCTAAGGTCATGGGTTCGATTCCCAGGGAACGCATGATTGAATTTATATAATTGAATGTGCATCTGCCAAATGCATCAATGTAAATGTAATAAAGAGTTGCTACACAACTTCAAAAACTTGCTAAAGTTGTGAGTGATCAGAGGTGTGAGCAGGTTTGTTTAGATTGATCTGAAGTTAAACGCTCTCCACAAACAACACATCTGCTCAGGCACCAATTAACCCTGCAAACTCCATCACACACCCCATTACAGACATTATGAACGCTCCGGCAGCGGCGCACAGGTCACCAGCACACGGCAGTGTTTCTATTACGGCTTCTTCCGCCTCAGCGGCCCCATCTCCTTTAACTAGCGCTCTGATTGTTGGATGCGTGCTGAAGCCGCTGGTAAACGTGACGACTGTTTTATCGTTAATCTAAAGAAAGCATTTCCATCATATCACTCCAGTGCACAAATCCAGCCTCATGTCAATGATGTGAGTGCACACAGAAGAGATCACTGCTTATTAGACATCACTGCTGACAGTTAACACATACTGTACACACTTTAACACTACAGCATCATTTATGTCATTTATGCATTAATCAAAAGATATGCAAACTTGTTTACCTCACTTGCTCTTTCAAAATGGCAACATAAAGTAGACATTTTCAATTATATTTTCTGGGTGCATGTTGTAGATTTTACTGTGAATGTGTCATGCATATTCACAGTAATTTTTCGTTTTTCAATTTTTCATTTTTCATTTCACTCTCCAATTTTTTAACCTTGTAATTTTTAATTAAAATCTTCTCTCTGGTGACACTTAAATCTTTTAATAAAACAAAACAACTGATATTTAAATCTCTAAACAGAACAAAACCAGTCAATACTTAAATATTTTAATAGAACAAGAACAAAACAAACAATATTTAAGTCTCTAAACAGAACGAAACTAGCAGATATTTAAATCTCTTAATAGAACAAAACAGCTGATATTTAAATTTCTAAAAAGAACAAAATTAGCTGATATTTCAATTTCTAAACAGAACAAAACTAGCTGATATTTAAATTTCTAAACAGAACAAAACTAGCCAATATTAAAATCTCTAAACATAACAAAAAACAACCGATATTTGAATCTCTTAATAGAAC
Source organism: Garra rufa (assembly GCF_049309525.1). NCBI lineage: Eukaryota > Metazoa > Chordata > Actinopteri > Cypriniformes > Cyprinidae > Garra > Garra rufa. The sequence goes on from NC_133381.1 coordinate 42,818,017, forward strand.
AAAACTAGCCGATATTTAAATCTGTAAACAGAACAAAACTAGCCAATATTAAAATCTCTAAACATAACAAAAAACAACCGATATTTGAATCTCTTAATAGAACAAAACTAGCCGATATTTAAATCTGTAAACAGAACAAAACTAGCTGATATTTAAATTTCTAAACAGAACAAAACTAGCCGATATTAAAATCTCTAAACATAACAAAAAACAACCGATATTTGAATCTCTTAATAGAACAAAACTAGCCGATATTTAAATCTGTAAACAGAACAAAACTAGCTGATATTAAAATCTCTAAACATAACAAAAAACAACCGATATTTAAATCTCTTAATAGAACAAAACTAGCCGATATTTAAATCTGTAAACAGAACAAAACTAGCAGATATTTAAATCTGTAAACAGAACAAAACTAGCTGATATTAAAATCTCTAAACATAACAAAAAACAACCGATATTTGAATCTCTTAATAGAACAAAACTAGCCAATATTTAAATCTGTAAACAGAACAAAACTAGCCAATATTTAAATCTGTAAACAGAACAAAACTAGCTGATATTTAAATTTCTAAACAGAACAAAACTAGCTGATATTTAAATTTCTAAACAGAACAAAACTAGCCGATATTAAAATCTCTAAACATAACAAAAAACAACCAATATTTGAATCTCTTAATAGAACAAAACTAGCCGATATTTAAATCTGTAAACAGAACAAAACTAGCTGATATTTAAATTTCTAAACAGAACAAAACTAGCTGATATTTAAATTTCTAAACAGAACAAAACTAGCTGATATTTTAATTTCTAAACAGAACAAAACTAGCCGATATTAAAATCTCTAAACATAACAAAAAACAACCGATATTTGAATCTCTTAATAGAACAAAACTAGCCGATATTTAAATCTGTAAACAGAACAAAACTAGCTGATATTTAAATTTCTAAACAGAACAAAACTAGCTGATATTTAAATTTCTAAACAGAACAAAACTAGCTGATATTTTAATTTCTAAACAGAACAAAACTAGCCGATATTAAAATCTCTAAACATAACAAAAAACAACCGATATTTGAATCTCTTAATAGAACAAAACTAGCCGATATTTAAATCTGTAAACAGAACAAAACTAGCTGATATTTAAATTTCTAAACAGAACAAAACTAGCTGATATTTCAATTTCTAAACAGAACAAAACTAGCTGATATTTAAATTTCTAAACAGAACAAAACTAGCCAATATTAAAATCTCTAAACATAACAAAAAACAACCGATATTTGAATCTCTTAATAGAACAAAACTAGCCGATATTTAAATCTGTAAACAGAACAAAACTAGCCAATATTAAAATCTCTAAACATAACAAAAAACAACCGATATTTGAATCTCTTAATAGAACAAAACTAGCCGATATTTAAATCTGTAAACAGAACAAAACTAGTAGATATTTAAATCTGTAAACAGAACAAAACTAGCCAATATTAAAATCTCTAAACATAACAAAAAACAACCGATATTTGAATCTCTTAATAGAACAAAACTAGCCGATATTTAAATCTGTAAACATAACAAAAAACAACCGATATTTGAATCTCTTAATAGAACAAAACTAGCCGATATTTAAATCTGTAAACAGAACAAAACTAGCTGATATTAAAATCTCTAAACATAACAAAAAACAACCGATATTTAAATCTCTTAATAGAACAAAACTAGCCGATATTTAAATCTGTAAACAGAACAAAACTAGCAGATATTTAAATCTGTAAACAGAACAAAACTAGCTGATATTAAAATCTCTAAACATAACAAAAAACAACCGATATTTGAATCTCTTAATAGAACAAAACTAGCCGATATTTAAATCTGAAAACAGAACAAAACTAGCTGATATTTAAATTTCTAAACAGAACAAAACTAGCTGATATTTAAATTTCTAAACAGAACAAAACTAGCCGATATTAAAATCTCTAAACATAACAAAAAACAACCGATATTTGAATCTCTTAATAGAACAAAACTAGCCGATATTTAAATCTGTAAACAGAACAAAACTAGCTGATATTTAAATTTCTAAACAGAACAAAACTAGCTGATATTTTAATTTCTAAACAGAACAAAACTAGCCGATATTAAAATCTCTAAACATAACAAAAAACAACCGATATTTGAATCTCTTAATAGAACAAAACTAGCCGATATTTAAATCTGTAAACAGAACAAAACTAGCTGATATTTAAATTTCTAAACAGAACAAAACTAGCTGATATTTAAATTTCTAAACAGAACAAAACTAGCTGATATTTTAATTTCTAAACAGAACAAAACTAGCCGATATTAAAATCTCTAAACATAACAAAAAACAACCGATATTTGAATCTCTTAATAGAACAAAACTAGCCGATATTTAAATCTGTAAACAGAACAAAACTAGCTGATATTTAAATTTCTAAACAGAACAAAACTAGCTGATATTTTAATTTCTAAACAGAACAAAACTAGCCGATATTAAAATCTCTAAACATAACAAAAAAACAACCGATATTTGAATCTCTTAATAGAACAAAACCAACTGACATTTATTTCTCTTAATAGAAAAAAGGACAAATATGAAAGCAAGTTGTACGTAATAACATTCAACTAATCCTAAACCTATTAGCACTTGATTTTACTGTCCTGTTCCTCATATACATTCTAGGTAATAATTATGCCAAGTAATAATAACTTAATCTTAACCCTAACCTTATATTATCCAATATTTTCTCAGGTCAGTACACTGTAAAATAGTGTGATCCTAAACCCTATAGTAAGTACAGGTTTCATTTCATTTCAATTCTAAATTTAGTACTGAAACTCAAATATTTGTTTTGCTAAACATAAATGCATAAACTTGATTTTCTCAAAAATACAAATGTGAACATTTACACTGATGAGGCTTTATAGCCACTAAATAAACACAATGTTGGGGGTCAAAAAACACCTCGGTGAGATAAGATTATATTCCGTTTTTGTTTTAACATTTTTAGCAATAGTAACAAGGACACCTCAAAATAAATTGTAACCAATATTTTAATACAATACTAAGACAGTACTAAAAAAAGCATGAATGTGATTATCACTGATCTCTAAGCACAAGGAATATCTGATGAGAATCACAGCAGCTACAAACAAGAGTGAAAATAAGTGATGGAAGAGCAATGGCTGACAAATGAGTTGATTAATATTCGTGTCACACTAGTGTCCTGTTATATCACACTACACACCGCTACAGCATCAGTGCTGCGTTTGTATTAAAGCACATGAACAACTGCATGGGTCAAAATTATCGATTTATCTTTTATGCCAAAAATCATTAGGATATTGAGTAAAAATCATGTTTTATGAAGATATTTTGTAGATTACCTACCGTAAATATATCAGGGCTCCAAACTGTGACCAGAGGGTTGCATTTTGTGAAACCAAAAGTAGTAATGATAACTATACCATGGTGTTTTGGCAGAAATGGTCAAATGTTATTACGTTTTTCATTTCATGGTTTGTACAACCTTTTGAGAGAAATGCAAGCACTTTTCAATAACTTTAAAGCTTTTCACACAACTATTTCCAGCAATTTAAAGCTCTCCAATGCTTTAAATGTTATTTTTAATGGGATGACCAGAACACACTATGCAGTAAAAATAGAAATCAAATCACAATAACCAGTAGATGGATGCAGAGGATCACTTAATGGCTTATTAGTCATTCATTTTTACTTTTTGCTTCATATTTTAAAATAATAAAATCACTACTATAAAATATCAAATCATCAAGAAACCAGATTCAGCCAATTTTACACTTTTTTTGTGTATGAAGTAAGAAGTGTCACAAAGTGTCTTGAAAAACAAACTTTCCTTAAATGGTTTGCTTAAAAAGATGTTGGTCATTTCGATATAATGCTATAGAATAATAATGGCACATTTGATAAGAGTAGAATTTTCTATATAAAAATTAGATTTTGCACCCTACTTTTGTTAAAAAATAAATATTGCATGCTTCCCAACTCAAGCTTAATGCTTTACTGTCAAATCCGTATAAACATAGTATACAAGAAATTAATATGCAACTGCACTTATTCATGTAAAACAATGGTCCTTTTATGATTAAATGGCTTATATTCTTAATAATCCCCTCTCCCCTTCATTGGACAACTTTAAAGGTGATTTTCTCAATATTTTAATTTTTTTGCACCCTCAGATTCTACATTTTCAATTAGTTGTATCTCAGCCAAATATTGTCCTATCCTAACAAACCAGACATCAACGGAAAGCTTTTTCGGTTTTCAGATGATGTATACATCTCAATTTAAAAAGATTGACCATTATGACTGATTTTGTGGTCTAGGGTTACATTTGTGAAACACTGAAGCCCAGTGTCCTGCCAATGTTCAGATCAGTGGCTCAATGCCTGAACTTTAATATTTGGTCTTTCAGTCTTGAGCATTTGTCTGTATGCTGGTCTTAATCATCAACTTATTATCTCTTTTGTTGCATGGATATATTCTCATAACATTGGGCTGAAATGAGCGCTGGTGCTGTGTGAAATCCTCACCGCGGGGAAAAGCCCTTCCACGGTGAGCGCGGGATCAAACGGAGCAGATTCAGCACAGAACGGATAATCTCACGCTCACGAGACAAACCGCACACACCGACGCCAACATACAGACGAGACGAACATCAATCACCCCTGATTAAGCGCTCCATCTGATGAGCTCACGTTACAGACCTTTTTAGGATCATCATGATTTTTCACCACATGAAACCACCGAATTCCCATCACAGTTTAAAAATAATGCATTACAATATTGCATTGGTCAACAAAAATGTAACTAGTTAGTTACCTATTGTGGAAAGCAATGTATTGTTACTTTTGTGTCACCTTGGCTGGGCTTGCTTATTTGCTTTTAATAACAAAATACCCTTTGATTTAGGGCTGCTCGATTTTAGCAAAAATCATAATCGTGATTATTTTGGTCAATATTGTGATCACAAATATTTAAAGCGATTATGACTGGTCCAAAACTTTATATTAGTGATTCATTCAAAGATAGCAATACAGCATAAAAAAAAGATACAAATTAAAATAACTGCTTAAAAAAAAAAATACTGGATATTTTAAGCAAGTCTAAAGTAGTCTAACAATACTAAAGAAATTGAATGCAATTATTTAAATGTAAAATAAAACGGCATCTTCACTGCAATAGTTAAACATGGTTTGTTTCTTATTAAAACTACAAAAAGTCCTTCATTCAAGAGCAGTGGGTGATTTTTATTTTTGTATTTTTACATTTGATTAACATTAAGCACAAAGATGGCAGAAGGAATATTATTTGTTGGCGCTTTAAGAGCCACACGGATCCAATATACTGTTACACACGGATTTTCATTCTCAACTGTTTATGATCATTTAGGACATAACTGACAAGAGTTTACATCAATAATCACCAAACGCCTCATTTTGAAATATTTTTGCGTGTATTTGACCATTTAGGCACATTGAGCTAAAAGATAACTTTACATATCCGTGTTCTGCTCCACAGAACAGCGCGAGTTTTCTTAAACACTATTAAAAACACAACATCAAAGAAATAAATAAATCAAGCATGTCCTGTTTTATAAAAGTCAAGTTACATGATTTTATTGATTTGCATGTGAAATTATGCTTTTACGGAGGAGTGAATCACACCACTGGAAAGGGGGAGCGCTTGGGGCGTAATCATCATTTTATCTCGAGTACTGCCTTTTCATGATCGTTTGAAGCAGAAATCGAAATCAAAATCAAATTTTTATTAATTGCATATTTCGCAATATTACTGTTTTCACTGTATTTTGAATCAAATGAATGCAGAACATTATCACATTATAACAACACACCTGAATGATTAGAGTTTGTATATTGGTTCCTGATATCTAAACGCTCAATAATCGTGATGATAGTGAGCGGATCAATAAGAGCGAGTGTCAGGCGTCTGGAGGAGGAGCAGATCTCATGAGGCACAGAGAGCAGCAGATCAGAGGCGAGAGTTTGGAGGAGTGAATAAGGGGCTCTGAGGAAGACATCTGTCCCGTATCATTAAAGACGCGCACCGTTCTCACAACATCAAGTTTTCATGAGCGTTCAGCAGCTCGGGATCAGCTCGCGTTTAACACAGAAACAGTTTAGAGCAGATTTCACCAGGGACAGCCTTCATTTGCATTTAAATGTCAGATTCAGGAAGGGGCCGGAGGTCTCGGGGATTAATTGCTTTTCCCTAATCGAGCTCTCCTAAATAAACATAAAATAATGAAACAATTCAGACAGCAAGAGGAAATAATTACAACTATCTCAAAGCAAACAGGTTAATAAAACGATTAAGATAATATTAGTCTCAGGCTCAGACGACACACTTCACACAGCGTCTGATACATCAGTCTGACAGGAACTAGTCGCTGGATCTGATGAAGTGCGTGAGCTTCACAGTTTTGTAGAACATACGTAATATAGTCGTTACTTTTAATGAATGGATGTAAAAAATGCACTTCAAGACACAAGACACGTGTAATGGAAATTGTTTATAGATCTGCGAAAAGATGTGTTTTAGACCCTTTTAAGACCAAATAAATTAAATTTAAGGTAGAACAAAACATAAAAAATATTTATGTTCTTGGAAGTGCATTCATCATTTGATATGCCTTTATGAATGTAAGACTTTCTACTCTTTTTTAAGACCTTTCTAGGACTAATTTGTGGAAGAGGGTGAATTTAAGACCAACAATTATAGTTATTTATAAAATTATTACTATTATTATTATTATATTGTATTTAATAATCACAATAAAAATAAGAACTATTATTATATTAGGCACGAATTGGTCAAGACTGTGGGAATGTGAAAATCATTAAAACCTTTGAAAAATCAGGTGGAAAGAGATTTCGTTTTTTATTAAAACTCTCTTCACTGTATGGATTCTTTTTTAAATATTCCTCCAAACATCCCTAAAAAGTGGTTTTGCAAAAAAAAAAAAAAAAAAAAAAAAAAAAAAGTTAAATAATTTTCTATACAGTATTCCTATTTTCTGTATTGCATTCCTGTATTTTTAGTATCACATATGTGACCCTGGACCACAAAACCAGTCTTAAGTCGCTGGGGTATATTTGTAGCAATAGCCAAAAATACATTGTATGGGTCAAAATTTTTGATTTTTCTTTTATGCCAAAAATCATTAGGAAATTAAGTAAAGATCATGTCTATGAAGATTTTTTGTAAAATTCCTACTGTAAACCTATCAAAATGTCATTTTTGATTAGTAATATGCATTGTTAAGAACCTAATTTGGAGAACTTTAAAGGTGATTTTCTCAGTATTTTGATTTTTTGCACCCTCAGATTCCTAATTTTCAAATAAATGTATCTCGGCCAAATATTGTCCGATCCTAACACACCCATACATCAACAGAAAGCTTATTTATTGAGCTTTCAAATGATGTATATATCTCAGTTTTGTAAAATTTAACCTTATGACTGGTTTTGTGGTCCAGGGTCACATATTATAATAAAAAGTACAAAGTGGACAAACAAATTGTTGAGTGTGTTGAGGACAGTAGGTCATGCTAAAAAGATACTGCTTCTTCAGAAGATATTTTGTGTAATATGCAGGTGTGTGGAGCATGACATTAGATGATGAGGGTGGGGCTCAGGGCCTTTGTGAAAATGTTTCAATGCCGGCCATTTCTGAGTGTTTGGGCTCTAAAAGCAGTGATTGACTGACCTGGACATCCTGTAGTTTTGTGTTCCAGGTCTCTGTGATGACCACAGCGTGATCACGGTGAGTGATGTAGATGTGCGCCTGCAGTACGTGAGCCAGCGTCAGTTTGGAGTCCATCGCACGCAGAACCTTCTCCATGTGACCAAAGCAGAGCCGAGCCTGAAGAGCCAGCGGTCCATTCACCAGCTGCATGGAGCAGGGCACCAGAGCGATCTGTCCCGCACTGAACACTGCGTCCCGCACCTGAGACACACAAAACACCAATGAGTTAAACCGCATGACAAGCTAAGACTTTACTGTTAGATCTGCACACACAACACCTCAAAGACAAACTATTCAAACATTCAATAATGGGAGCCACACAACACTTTAATGAGAATGCTAATCAATCAATTGAATAATTTACATTTCATTTATATAAAAAAAAAATAACTAGTTGACGTTGAAAAATAGTAAATAAATAAATGTCCTCTTCCCCACGCCTTAACATGGTCAAGGGGTTTGAGTGACTGGGAGCTTAAAGGGGTCATTGATTACAAAACTCACTTTTCCATGTTGTTTGATTATTAATGTGTGTTGACAGTTTGTGAACACAACCACCCTACAATGAGAAAAATCCGTCCAGTGTTTTTTTTTTTCTATCTTTAAATGTAATATCCCCTTTTTAAAATCGGGTCATTCTCAGCTTCTTGTCAGTGTGATGAAACACATTTGATTGACATGAGCGTCTTACCTTAGCCCCGCCCTCACCGAGCTGAAACAGTCCCTATACGATCCTCATTGTGTGACTCAGGAGCAGAGGAAGACTCTAATTGATCGCTGATCCCGATCTACATATGCGTCTATGTTCATGTGAATCATTCCTGATGCAGCTTCACCCACAGCAGAAGTGAGGATAAGGGTTTTTTATGCATCTTTGCAAATGATCTTTCTTAATAAAGTGCTTGTTGGCAAGTTTCACCGATAAACGCGGTTAAATGCAGCTAAATGTGGCTAAATGCGGCTAACGTAAACATTACGGCTCATAATCCCACATCAGAGAGGGGCGGGGCGAGCAGAGCTCATTTGCATTTAAAGGGCCCATGCGATACAATGAGATGATATTTTGCAGAGCTGATTTTGACAAGTTTTTTTTACACTACTATTGAGAATTTTTAACCAAAGTATATTAGAGACTTTTCATTAAGACCCTAAAGAATTATATGAACTTGTGGAAAATGGGCATCCGATGACTCTTTAAGCTCCTTGTAGGGTTAGGGTTATGTGTGTTTTGTAGATTTGGAGAAGGCTTATGACCGTGATCACTTGTAGGGGGCACTCTAGAAATATGGGGTGCTGGGTACATTAATGAGGGCTATCTGGTCTCATTACAACTGGTGTGAAAGCTGTGTTCACATTAACGCTAGGCCTGGGAATGGCTTGGGATTCTCCAGGATGAGATGAGGGAAGTGGCCAGGGTAAAGGAAGTATGGTACGTAGTAGAAAATAGATGGATGGGAAAAAAGGAATTGTTTAAATAAGAATTACTGACCATGAGGAGTCACAGATCTATGAGTATGCTTTTAAAACAATCACTTTATGATCTGAAACACAATTATAGATCTGATCCATGCCAGCAGCTCTTCTGGCAGCACGTCAACATGAGAAAAGAGTCTAAACAACACACTGATGAGTTCACTCTTCTTTAATAGAGAGAAAACATGACACTGAGACGTCACTAGAAAAAAAAACTATTCATGATTCATCACCATACTCTTCCAACAAAGTTCATCCAGACAAACTTCATTTTAGTTTGAGAAAGCCTATTGAGAAAGTCTGAAAATCTCAAAGTTTGAAGACCATGAAGTCTCTTAAGGATGATAATACATGGGGCAACTTTATGAGCAATGTTGCCATCAATAGGAAACCAGGTGAGAAACATGGCCTACGACGAATCTCAAGTATCCAGACAGAACTTTTATGGTCTCTAAACTAGTTGCTTATTAGCATGCATGAATATTAGCCATGTATAAGTACTAATTAAACACACATTAATGCCTTATTCTGCATCCATAATCCTACCCAATACCTAAACTTAACAACTACCTTATTAACTATTAATAAGCAGCAACTTAGAAATATATTGAGGGGTATTATTAAGTCATTATTAACTATAGTTAATAGTCAACAAGTGTTACTGAACTTCTTACTCCCAAGCAATATTGCTCAAAAAAGTTGCCCAAAAGTTTTTTTCAGATATGCAAGGTTCATCTGTTTATTGTCTGTATCTATAAATTGATTAATGATTGAAAAAATGATGAAATTGATAATGAAAAATGATTGAATGAAATTGAAAAAGGAAATTTAGCTAATATTTGGAATGACTATCAATTTTTGTAAATAAGTAAAAAAATATAGCACACATTTTCAACAAAAATTTGGAAAATTTCTACAGCATGGCGGTGAATTAGCATTAACATTACATTAACTTCTTTAGCAGACGCTTTTACACAAAGCAACTTACTAATGGGAAACATTAAGTATCCTGTTCTATTTTCTCAGTTTTAACAAAAGCTGCAACATTTCAAAATTGCATTATATTCAAAATAATATTAACAAACAACTACATACCAGACTTGCAAACTTCTACTAAATGAAATTATACCATTTTATATTTCGATGCATTTATTTAATATTTGAGAATTGTTTGCTATTAGAAAATAATAATGCAAAATTGGCAAAACCCATAATAGATTAACAGAAACTAAGAGCGGATATAATATTCGGTGTAATTTTATAACAAAGCATTGTGCAATTAAAAATGACTCGATTTGCTTCGACTTCCATGAAAGTTCAGCATCTGAAATCAAGTATTTAGAGAAAAAGAAAACGTTTCAAGCCCTAATTCAGTGGAAAGTGCCATAAATCATAAAACAGTGATGGTTTCACCCAAAATCAGAGCCTGACATCAAAAAAGGTGCAATTCATTAACATTATTATAGCATTTGTGTTTGAACAGCAGAGCATGAATTAACGCGCTACACCTTCATTGTTATTTTGTCACCTAGAGATGTCGTTTCACACCAGCGATGAAAGCACAGCTCGTATGCATTCATAACTAGCTGATAATTAGCTGAGAATCCACAGACAATCTCTCTTCTGGAGACGCATAATCCTACGGCTAAAAATACATGCCATCAGATATGCAGGAGCGCGGTGAGCCGGAGAGGTCAGGTCCTGCGGGTCGAGCGAGGGACCGCGCCGATCAAACGGGCCGCAGGTGATCAGGTGTTAATTGAAGCTCTGGTAAAGCGTTTAGAGCGAGGCCCGAGCGGCAGGACGGTGACCTCTGCTGCGATCACAGCTGACTCGATCAATTGGTGCATACTGTGAAACGCAGCTTAAGAGCCAATTAACATGCATGTGCGGATACTGCATTTAGTCAGATTACCAGAGCCAATCTAAAGCACACAGAACACCGCCGCTTGACCTCCACATGCTCACAGACTCATGGAACCATGATGTCTTGTGGTTGTGAGTGATTTTAGAATGGAAAAACACATGGATTGTCCAAAAAACTTGTGCACATACACACAGGGTGAATCTTTTTTTATACTTATAGATTTTGTTAGTAGTTTTTATATTTTCTGCTTTCAGATTTTAGAAATTTTGCTTTCCTTCTAATTTAAATCTATATATAAATATATACACACACACATAAACACATGGGTCAAAGATGTCCATTTCAAAAAAAAATTTTATGTCCATAGCAAGCTCTTTAAATGCGTCTACATTTAAGGTTTCAGATAAGTTTTTGCAGAATATTTAGTTGAAATAAGATTACATTGTCATTCAGTGTAAAACAATATTTAGGTCAATTTATATTCATACAACATGCTTATTCTGACTTGTACATATTAAAATATGTAAAAGAATAAAAAAATGTATTGTGCTTTTAATGAGTAAACAATTCTTACTAACAGGATAGTGGCACTTTTTAAAAAAGGTAGGAATACAACTAATTCATATTTTGGGTGAAAGTAATTCATCTTTTAATATGTCATAAATTGATTTTTGTTGTAATTATGTCTGACAAAATTGTTACACTGCATGACATTTTAGTGGGTGTCTTCGGTAAGTTAGGGAAAAATGTATGATTTTTTTTTTTTTGCTTAGAAAAACAAAAATGCAATTAAATAAAACAGAAAAATGTTTAATTTTTTTTTTTTTTTTGAAAAACAACAATTTAAAACAGTATTACACTTATTTTGGAATATCAAGTTAAACTAGACGTAAATGAGAAATATTTCCAATGAGTTTTTCTTTTTATATTTTATTTGCTAAAGTTTTATTCATTTTGTTGTGTTTTTGTCATTTTTTATTCATTTTGTAAATTTGTGTGGTCTATCATGTTTATTAATTTCTATTAGTTTTTTTCATTTAAAAAATGTTGAAAACTAGATTTCCACTAGCTCTTCTTCTTGGATTTTTCATTTTCAAGGTCTCTACGGTTTTAATTCATTTTTATTTCAATTTTAATTATTTTAATATATCAAGGTAAACTAAATGAAAATGAAAAATGTTTCCATCCATTGTGTTATTGACTTTTTTTTTTTTTTTACTTTTTATGGTCTAAACTTTTTTTTAAATAATTCATTTTTATTTATATATTACATTTATATTTATACTTTTATAAATATAAATATACTTTATTTTTAGTATGTTAAACTAGATGGAATTGACAAACATTTAAATTAAATGTAATTTTTGTATCATTTCTATTTTCAAGTTAGTTTAGTATTTTTTCTCCATTTTTATTTTTATGTTTTTTTAGTTTTGGTCATTTTTATTAGTTTTTAATAATTATGTGGCATTAACTCTTAAATGTCTTAACAGTGTTTCATTTATTTCTATTTCATTTGTATATTTAGTTAATTTCAAGCAATATTTTCTTCTTATGGTTTTAACTTTTAGCTGTCCATTACAACCGTGATGGAGAACATCCTCAAACCAAACTCCCATCACCTTCTGTTATTCTGTGATAGAGACAAACTACTCTGTACACATCGAGTCCAAACACGGCCAGATTGATTCTCAACAGAACTAAAGCCAAAGATCACAATCTTTCTTCAAAAGCGTGATGACATCTACAGATTCATCCGCTGCTCTTTCTCCTCTGAACAAAATCAGCATTTTCCAAGATGAGTTTGGGAAACAGCAGATCAACAAACAGCGCTTTGCTGGAGGGAGGAAAGAGTCACATCCATTTCCATAATCATACGGCTTTCTCGTGATTCCCGGCTCCTGGCTTCACCTGTCAGCTCTGATGAATCTTCATCCGCGTCCCGCACCGCTACAAATTACAGAGACGGCCGAAGCTCGCGGCCGATCAATCAGCGCATCATTTACCTGCGAGCGCTATTTGGGCGACAAATCGACATTGGCGTTCCAGTTATGAGCCATCAAGCGGCATCAGAGATCCGGGACGTGCGGAGACCGTCTCCTAACAAACCGGCCTTCGGAAGCCCTCTCGCCTCCGCCGGCCCGCGACACGCAGCCGTATCTGGATTTGAATATCAAAAGCCAGACCTCTGGGCTATTATAATATTTAAAAACAAAAACCAGGTGCGGCGCCATCAATTATTAAGAGGCTCGCTCAGGTTACTCGGCGCCGGCGTTCTGCCAGGAGGAGATCTGGGGAATACTATTTACATAAAATTAACAGTTCAAAAGAAGGAGTTCACACACCAATCAAACTTGTTAATTGACTGTCAATGGTGTGTCCCTGAATATACAACACAACTACATTATTCATCTGCGCCGCTGACAGGGAAGACAGGCCAATTTGCATGGGCATCCAAAATCTGATCAACAACTACAACGGCCCATGCATTTTTAATAGAGCCCAGGGAGAGCATTAATATTCATAGGGGTCAAACTACGCCACTTGCGTTTCGTTTAACTCTTTACGGCACAACTTCTTCAAGCTTTATTTTGTGGCCTAACCGCATAGTTTCTTACCAAACTGAAAGGTCAGACGGCCGGAAGGAAACATGCATGTAAATGCTCCTCCTCGGGCATTTTAATGTTCTGCCGGTGAAATCTCGGAGGTCCCGGGATCTTGTTTGTTTGTTTTATGAGCGCTGGCAGCGGAGGTGACCTTACAGACGTGAGCTCTGCCAGAAGACGGGCCGCGCTGGGGAAAGTGACCCGCTATTGACGAACAGTCAGATTCAGTGGCTCTGGTCAAGGACAAGCAGAGGAAAAGCACCATCAGGTATGCTAATGGACGCACATCCCAACTGGATCTTCATGCATAATTGATCCCGCAGAGGAACGGCACACTTAGAGACACTCAAACACATCAGAACACTACTTTCTCTTTGCGATTCCAGACAATTTACAAAACAACTCAGAGCTGGTTCTAAAATAAAATGGGTGCTCAGGACCTGTGAGAAGAAAGAAGTAACGCCAGTTACGTAATAATGTTACTTTTTCAAAGTAACTAGTGAAGTAACGCATTACTTTTTAATTGACAAGAAAATATCTGAGTTACTTTTCTTCCATTTATTGATTAAAAGCTCTTCTGTCCCCATGTTGAGAGAAATCATGAGTAAGATGTTACTTTAGTTCTAGAATAAATGTGAACATGCATTAATTCATCTCACTCACTGAAAAACAGATCCAGTGTTCTTCAAAATGATTAAAAACACTGAAATTCAACGCAAACCTGCAATAATTAAATATGTTAAATAATACAAATATCCTTTATGTATTTAATCCCATTTTATTAACCGATGTCTTTGCTGCCGACCTTCGATGATCCAATTCATCCATACTAATAAGCAGAAATTACTCAAGATAATCATTTGTTTTCTTTTTTTATTGCTGAAGAGTTGACATTTTTTCTTCTGTGGTCTACTGTACAGACGTCAGTTTACTTTTCTCTAAACCTGAGGCTTTTGCTGTGAAAAGTGTATGTATATATATATATATACTAAAAAAGATAATAAATTAATCTTACTAAAAGTAATATTTTATTTTAATACAATATTAAAACCAAATTAATACTTATTTAAAATGATCAACTTAATACTATATTAAAATTACATAATACTAAATTAGAATTATCAATTTAATACATTTAATACTAAATTACAATGAACAATTTGACACTACTTTGTAATTAAGTTAATACTAAATTAAAATTAACAATGTAATGCAAAATTAAAATGTAAATAATACTAAATAAAAATGTAAATATGAATTTCTTTCAATTAAAATAAATAAATAAATATAAAATATTTTTCAGGATTGTTTCTTCAAAAGAACAGCATTCATTTGAAATAGAAATCTTTTGTAGCATTATAAATGTCTTTTTAAAAGTATTTACATTTTTATTATACTAAAAAGACATTAAATAAATTTTACTAAGTAATATTTAATTATGAACTTAATTTTAATACAGTATTAAAATACTAAATTAATACTAAATTAAAATGATCAATAATATAAATATATATTAAATAAATAATAAAAAATATTAAATATTTTGCAGGATTATTCATTTGAATCTTTTGGAGCATTACAAACGTCTTTATAAAAGTATTTTAAATGGGTTTTTTATACTAAAAAGACATTAATCTTAGTAAAAGTAATATTTTGTTATAAAATGTATATTTTAATACAATATTAAAATTAAATTAATTCTAAATTAAAATAATCAATTTAATACTAAATTAAAATTAAATGAATACTACATTAAAAATCAACAATTTAATAGTAAATTAAAATAAAAAAATATTAATACTAAATAAAAAAATTAAAGTATAAATTTCTTTAAATTAAAATAAATAAGAATAAATCTAAAATATTTTTAAGGATTGATTCTTCAAAAGAAAAGCATTCATTTGAAATCGAAATCTTTTGAAGCATTATAAATGTCTTTATAAAAGTATTTAAAATAGGTTTTAATACTAAAAAGAATAAATGAATTCTACTTAAAGTAATATTTTATTATGAAAAGAGAACTAAAATTAAAAAATTTAATACTAAATTAAAATGACATTAACACCAAATTAAAATGAACTATTTGATACTAAATTAAAATCAAATTAATAATAAATAAAAATGTAAAGTATGAATTTCTTTAAATTAAGATAAATAAGTAAATAAAATATTTTTCAGGATTTTTCTTTAAAAGAACAGCACTCATTTGAAATCAAATCTTTTGAAGCATTATAAATGTCTTTCTAAAACTATTTAAAATAAGTTTTTATACTAAAAAGATTAAATAAATTTTACTAAAATTAATATTTTATTATGAAAGTAGAACTAAATTAACAATTAGCAATTTAATTAACTATTTGATACTAATTAATAATTAAATTAATAATAAAATGAACAATTTAATACTAAATTAAAATGAGATTAACACTAAATAAAATATGAATAACCTTTAAATTAAAATAAATAAATAATCATACTGATGCAAAATGGTTTTGAATGGTAGTGCATGTGCATCTAGTGACCAATCATGATCAAGTATTCCAGAGAGCTGAGATTATAACAGCAGGATGTGAGTGTAGATAGGACTTTGGTAGTTGTGGTTTTGTGAAGAGCTCTTCCAGTTCTATCTCATAGGTTGCCACTGAGAGCTACTCTGGTGATTCTCCTTCACATTCCTGCAAACACAAACGTTCAGGAGAAGCTCCAGCCCTGATCTGGACTCTCTGCTGAAACACGCGTCACAGGAGATCAGCGAGACTCCAGCGGAGTATAAATAGCTCCACCAAATGCACAAAGGAAACTGGATTCAGAAAGAGAAATCTGAATGAGTCTGTGTAAGTGTTAGAGATGAGCGGGTGTGTTTGTGTCCGTCTGACCCAGCATGCCCACAGACGCTGTCACATCCACTCCTGTCAGCTTCATGCTGCTTATTCATCTTTCTATCGGCTCTTTGGAACACAAGCACGCTCACATCAGGCTTATAACAGTTAAAACTAGAACTCACATTTTATGGCTACTTCAAATAAAACTAATGCTAACTAAATAATACAATATTGCAATGATAAAATGTTACACTAAATCAAAAATGTTACAAATTAGTTACAATATTGAGGTTGCAATACTACTAGCACTAATATAACAATTTGATGTATATGCTACAATAAAGTTACAATTTTGAAATACGTTGATACGTTGTCTTTTATCTCAGTATTTCTTTCAGTGTTTTATACGTTTTGTTTTTTATTTTTTTATGCATAATAGTAACCCTAGAATGTGATCAAACAGTTTCAAATAGCTGGGCTAAGATATACAACCATTTTTATGACTGCAGAAATATGTTCATTCAGTATACACATTATCCCACCGCTTAAATTGTGACTATAAAACACTATGTTTTTACACACTTTTCCAAAAATAATTCTCTTCAATGAGATCTCTTTCAAAAAAATCTCTTCAATGAATTAAATGTTTCTTTCACATTAAAATAACCAAACCGAAATGCAAAAAAAATAAAATAAATAAATAAAAAAAGTAAAAAATAAAATAAAATATATTAATTTTATTAAAAATTAATTATTATATTAATTATTAATTAATATTAATTAATTATTATATTATTATATTAAAAAATATATATTTCAATTTATTTATATATGCTATTATATATGTGACCCTGGACCAAAAAATCTATATTTTTGACCATTTCAATGCATTTTCGACTATTGCTACAAATATACCTGTGCTACTTAAGACTTAAGAATAAATATGTGCTCCAGGGTTACATATTTATTTATTTATGTATGGTACAACGTTAAAAATGTGAACTTAGGTTTACAATATAAACCCAATGCAGTTGTTAGTGAAGATTGCACTAAAAATTGCACTGACAAAACATTACACTAAATCAAAAGTTCAAATGTTACAAATACAAGACAATTTTAAGATATGTGTTACAATAAAGTAACAATTTTGAAATACGTTGATACGTTGTCTTTTATCTCAGTATTTCTTTCAGTGTTTTATAAGGGGTTTTTATGTATAATAGTAACCCTAGAATGTGGGCTAAGATTTTTTTTTTACACACTTTTGCCAATAAATAAATAAATAACTATTGATTATTTCAAAGGGTGACACATGACTGGGATATTTTCATGTCTGGGAAAAAAAATCTGGGATTAAATGGGTTAGCAGAAAATTAAAAAAAAAATCAACAAGAACTACAAGAGTAACACACAGGTTCATATTATTTGTTTGAAACCAGCCATGTTCAGAAGCTCAGATTCTCAGACGTTTGATCATATCTAAACAGGAGACGTTCCAAATCATGCCAATGGTCCGTCAGAGAGCGTTCTGTCACTGTGTGAGGAGGCAAAGTCATCTCTCGACCTCTGCGTCTGTGACAAATTGGTTGTGAGGCTTTTTCGACTGATGCACATCCCACAAAAACCCCGTGACCTGCCCGCGGGACATGCCAGGACCCGCCACGCGTCGCTCTATCAAGCAGCATCTTTCCAGGACAATGCAAATGATGACAAATTCCATCATCCCGCATTATGCGCTTTCCCGCTAATCTGCCTAATGCCGGGGCGTTTGGGCCGAGGGGCGCGACATCTGCCCCGATGCCGGGATCCGAGGGGGTCTGGTCCGGTTTGTGAGGGTCTGCGTCTCGCATCCGGACCCGCGGCTCACGTCAGGCCTTGTCACATCACAAACCTCACACAAACGCAGAAACGCCACACCACTGCAGTTTGACATCTGCTCAAGAGATGGCAGTGTGACTTCATCAAACACCACACACAAACACATCCTTACTAGCAAACGGCACAGGCTTTTACATCTGCCTTTTATTTGACCACGCAGCTCAGATAAGACAGAGTTTTATTTCCATATATGAGGCTCTGGAGTGTTTTCTATTAAAAACCATCTACACTATTAGTGCCAGGTTAACATTTACCCCTTTCATTTGATTATTTTACAGCACATTTACGTGAAATGCTCTTTATAATATTTTTTTCCGTACATATGGATAGATAATTATAGGCACACAAAACCTGTCAAGTCATGCACATATATTCTAATAAAGGAAATATTTTAAGAAAAATAAACTGATAAGCTGTATTATTGAGCATATTATATTGATTAAGTGGTGTAAATGTAAAAATAGTATTGCATTACAAAAATTCACTGAGAATTAAGGAGAATCTAAAAGAAAAAAACATTTTTATAACATTTACAGATTTTATTTTTCTGTAAATTGGCATGAAAATAATGTTACACTGATAAAACGGAATCTAAATGGGGCACATTAATTTGTTTTCATAAAGAAAATAAATTCCACTTTGAATATGAAAAAGAATGATGTATTATTGAGCAAATTATATTAATTTAGTGATTTAAATGTAAAATTAATATTGCATTACAAAAATGTACTGTATTTCATTAACGAGAATCTAAAAGGAAAATAATACCATTTACAGATGTTTATTTTTCTGTAAATTGGCACGAAAATAATGTTACAGTGAAAAAATGGGATCTAAATGTGGCACAATTATTTACATTTTCATAATGAAAATTAATGATATATTTTAGGATTATTAAACTGTTTTTGCACTGTGTATATTTTCATGACAATTAAATACATTTTACCCCACACATCTCTCTAATGCAATACACAAAAAACTCATTTTTATTCAAATAAACAAAAAATAATGATATTGTATTTTATTTAGATAGCAAATTATTAGGATATCATGGTGTTACTTTATTCTGATTTCAATGTAAAAAAAAAAAAGTACTATAAAAAGGACTGTATTGTATTACCAAGAATCTAATAGGAATCTTGAATGAAAATAAAAATAAAAAGTGATGAGGGTCTTTTTGCATTAAAATATTAATAAATATTAATGATAAAACTGCAAAAATAAATAAATAAAAAATAATGATAAAACGGAATCTAAATGTGGCAGATTAATTTACATTTTCATAAAGTAAATTAATTCTATTTTATGATCATTTTTATTTTCATGACACTTTTCCATGAATCTAATAGTAATCTTTACTAAAAATAATAATAAAATTTACAAAAAAAAAAAAACAGTGATGAGGGTCTTTTTGCATTTACAGTTAATTGACATTAGAATATTAATAATAATAATACAGCAAAATAATAATAATAATAATTATATTAATGATAAAATGGTATCTACATCTTATGGGGCCTAAAACTTAAAACTTAAATAAAAAAAATTGTGCTGTCAAAAGATTTATTACAATTATCGCATCAAAAAAATATTTTTTTTTGTTTACATTAATATATGTGCAAGTACTGTGTATAGTTATTATACACACACACACACACACACACACACACACACACACACACACACACACACACACACACACACACACACACACACACACACAAACACATATAGTATACACTACCAGTCAAAAGTTTGGACATACTTGACTTATTTTTTAGTTTTTTTTAGTCAAATATTAATTATTTTGAAAAACAGTACAATATATTTTTATTTGATTTGATTTGATTTGATTTGATTTGATTTGATTTTCAAATACAAATTGTGCCAAGAAATGACTGTCAGAAAAAAAAAATTTCCATGTGAAAAAAATTCTTAACTTCAGTTTTTCTTAAAAACAAACTGAGAATCATTCCTTGGCACAATTTGAAAATAAAATAAAATAAAATAAAAATAAAATAAAATAAAATAAAATAAAATAAAATAAAATAAAATAAAATAAAATAAAATAAAATAAAATAAAATAAAATAAAATAAAATAAAATAAAATAAAATAAAATAAAATAAAATAATAAAATAAAATAAAATAAAATAAAATATATATTGTATTGTTTTTTTTAATAATTAATATTTGACTAAAAAGTAAAAAAAAAAAAAAAAAACATTAAGTGTGTCCAAACTTTTGACTGGTAGTGTATATATTTAAAATATTTACATGTATATATATATTTTTTTATATAACAATTATTATAAATATATTAATATATGAGCATAACATATTATTCCATGTGTGCGAGTACTGTATTTATACATACATTACAAATATACAGTTGGATGCGATTAATGATTTGACAGCACTAAGCATATTATTTATTCCAAGTATATTTTGTTTTAAATTTCTGAAAGAATCATGCAGAAGCTGAAATCTGAATAATGAATCTGCATAAAAGTGAAGATGCTGTCTATTATTGATCTCCAACAGGTTTGTATCTGTGGATGAGGTGAAAATGACAACGGTTAATGAAAAGTGAAGGAGCCGGGTTCAGAGGTACGACTCTGACGAGGCCCTCGATGAGGAATGAATGGCAAGGAGAGTGTAAGAAAGTAAATGGAACATAAACGTTAATATCAATGAGCCTTTGACTCGAGCACCTTAATAAATGAAGAGGAGAGCGTGACAGAGCTGCGACCCGCGGCGCTCCGGCTCTAATTGTGGCCGCGTCGTCTGCGTGTCAACGTCTGTCCCGTCAAACGCCGGCGTCCAGGAATAGACCCTCGTTACCATAGTAATGGGACGGTCACACGGCGCTGGACGTGATGAGAGCGGACAGCCCTCGCTGGTCTTCAAATACATCATTTATTATTCAGCTTTTATATCTGCATCTTCCATCTGCACAACGCAACACACAATCCACCCGACGAGCACGGAATTTGTCTTTCAGAGACATTGTGCTGTTTTCAGCGCTTTAGAGTTTAAAAACATGCCACACGCCTGTGATGAGCTCTGAACACGCCACCCATGACCCTCTCATATTCTACATTCACATGCAATAAACACTGATGCACAACATCAGCAGATATCACTCAATCATTTCTGAGTCAAATGTAAAAACATGACATTTTCCAAACAGTCGACTTTAAGTGTACTGCACTACATTCATGAGAAAATCTCATTCTTTGCAAAAAACAATATTATTTAGATTTTAAATACTTATTACATAATGGCTTTCATTTATTCTGAATTAAATAAAAGCATTGCATATTACATTATACAGTAAAATAATGAGAAAAAGTCTTATTCTATGGAGAAAATGACATTATTCGTGTAGAAAGTTGTATCAATTTAAGTAAAAAATGATATAAATGAAAATACAGCATATTACAAACATTTTACTGTAAAATTACTACATTATATTAAGAGAAAAACTCTCTTGAAATTATTTTTATATATATATATATATATATATATACATAATTTCAAGAGAGTTTTATATATATATATATATATATATATATATATATATATATATATAATGATAATAAATGAAAATTATATAAATGAAAATACAGCATATTACAAACATTTTACTGTAAAATTACTGCATTATAAGAGCAGATTATTATACTGCAGAAAAACTCTCTTGAAATTATATATTTATATATATTCTATATTCTAATTTAAAGGTAAAAAGATTACATGCTGCAAACATTTTACTGTAAAGTTACTTTTATATTATTGATTAAAATTCTCATTCAATGCAGAAAATGCCATTATTCATATATAAAACTATATTAATTAAAGTAAAGACTGATTTAAATAAAAATGGAGCATATTACAAACATTTTACTGTAAAATTACTACATTATATTAAGAGAAAAAGTCTTAAAATATGATTTAGGTTTATGATTTATTTTAATGTAAATGTATTTATTTTATTTAGCATGATTTATTTAAAATTATTTTTTATATATCATGATACTATGTAATTTATTCTAATTACATTTTACTGTAAAATAATGAGAAACAGTCTTATCCTATGCAGAAAATTACATTATTTATATAGATAATTATATTAATTTAAGTAAAAACTCATTAAAAAAGACCATATTACATTATAAGAGGAAAAGTCTCATTCAGTGAAGAACATAATTTATGATTTAGGCAAATTATTTATGTCATAATATTACATAATTTATTCTAATTTATAGGTAAAAAGATTACATATTACAAACATTTTACTGTAGAATTACTGTTATGTTAATCAGAAAATAATGAAATGTTTAGACAGCAAATTATTTATATATTTCAAAGTATTATTTAATTTATTCTGATTTAAATAAAAAAGCATTGCATATTACAATCAGTTTACCGTAAAATTACTTTTATATTGTTGATAGAAAAATTCTCATTCTATGCAGAAAATAAATATTATTTAGCAAATTGTGAATATATCATGGTATTATTTTATTCTGATTTAAATAAAATCATTGCATATTACATTTTACGGAAAAATAAAAATAAAAAGCCTTAACCTTTGCACAAAATTACATTATTTATATAGAAAGGTATATTAATTTAAGTTAAAACTGATATAAATGAAAATACAGCATAATACAAACATTTTAATGTAAAATTAGTACATTATATTAAGAGAAAAAGTCTCATTCTATGGAGAAAATGACAAAATATGATTTAGATTTATGATTTATTTTATTTAAATGTATTTATTTTATTTAGTATGATTATGATTTATTTTAAATTATTTATTTTATATCATGATACTATGTAATTTATTCTAATTTAAAGGTTAAAAGATTTACATTAATGAGAAAATAATAATGAGAAAATAATTTTACCGTAAACTTATTTTTATATTATTGACAAAAATTCTCATTTTATGCAGAAAATAATATATTATTTAGCAAATTGTGAATATATCATGTTATTATTTTATTCTCCAACACCAGGGCTCTACAGCGACACCATTTCAAAAATACTACTGCCTGCGAATATGTAAAAATATTTAGGAGCAGCATATTTTTGCGTTCAGTGTTGGGGGTAACGCATTACAAGTAACGCAAGTTACATAATAATATCGCTTCGGTAACACTTTCTATGAAGCCTGTATTTATAATGCATTACAAAGTCATTCTTAATGCATTATAATGCATGCATAATTTCTTATAAACAGCATTATAATATGTTATATAATTTTATAAATAATCAGTGCAACAGTTACGATGCACTATAATACTTACCTTTTGTGCTTATAACTTTGATAAGCACAATGCATTATAACACCAGATGAAGCCTGCATTTACAATGCATTATAAGGGCATTATTATATGTATGTTCTTATTATGCATTATAATACATTAAGAATGCCCTTATAATGCTTTGTAAATGCAGGCTTCATCTGGTGTAATAATGGTAAGTATTATAATGCATTGTAACTGTTGTTATGATTATTTATAAAATTATATAACATATTATAATGGTGTTTATAAGGCATTATGCATGCATTATAATGCATTAAGAATGTCCTTATAATGCATTAAAAATACAGGCTTCATAGAAAGTGTTACCGTTACTTCTTCCAAGTAACTAGTGAAGTAACGCATTACTTTTTAATTGACAAGAAAATATCTGAGTAACTTTTTCCCCACATTTATTGATCAAAAGCTCTCCTGTCCCCATGTTGAGATGTTACTTTAGTTCTAGAATACATGCATTAATTCATCTCACTCACTAAACAAACAGATACAGTATTCCTCAAAATGTGTTAAATATGTTAAATAATACAAATATCAAAAATACAAATATGTATTTTATCCCATTTTATTAACCGATGTCTTTGCTGCCGACCTTCGATGATCCAATTCATCCATACTAATAAGCAAAAATGACTCAAGATAATCAAACATTTGTTTTCTTTTTTTATTGCTGAAGAGTTGACATTTGTTCTTCTGCGGTCTACTGTACAGACGTCAATTTACTTTTCTCTAAGCCTGAGGCTCTTGTCTAAAAAGGCTTTTACATTTGACAAAAATAGGATTTTTATATTAAAAACAAACAAGCAAGCCCTGCCCAGATTTAAAAAGTAACGCAAAAGTAACGTAACGCATTCCTTTCCATAAAAAATAACTAAGTAACGTAATTAGTTACTTTTTAGGGAGTAACTCAATATTGTAATGCATTACTTTTGAAAGTAACTTTCCCCAACACTGGTTGTGTTTGAACTCAGGGGAGCTTCAAAGGATTCTGTGTTTTTGCAACGTTGAGTAATGTATCACAGACATATCTCACCAATCCTGTCATAATCAAAGCGAGAGCGAGTGTAAATGAGAGATTGATTGTGCAGTAAAGAGACCACAACTGATTATAATGGAACTTTGTGAGATCACGATCAACTAAAGATGAGCGACAGCTTTTAATGATTTTTAAGGACTTTGTAAATGAGATATTGATTTAATACAACAGTTAAATCAACAATAAGTTATTATTAAGAGACTTACATTGTCTGACTATAACACTATCGCCTGATTTTGCTCTGTTTCGTCGTCAAAAATAGTCTGAAACAAGTCACAACTGAGCCGCTGCGCATCTCCACTCAAACACAGCCCTGTTTGGTTTATGAATCAACGTGTGTTTTTAAACCAATCTAGTGAAATGATTCAATTTCCAATTCATAAAGACAGTCACTTGCTTAATTCCTGAATGAATCAGCCGTTCAAACGAATCAAATGAATGAATGATTCAGTAATTAAAACATTGCTGCTGGCAGATTTACTTTCATTTTTAAAGCATCTTTTGAGTTATTTAAATCATTTAATATTTCTGTTTTCAAAATGCTGTATTTAAAACATTAATCTCAACATGAATTTATGAATTTGATCATTTAGTGTTAAAAATGTCTTGATTATTTGTAGCTAGATTTATAATATTTTACTACCCTTCAACATCTTGTGTTTTTAACAATTGTTGGTTTCAGATGCATTTGTTTGCATAATTTCTGTGTTATTTATAAACAATATTAAGACAGACTGAATATTGTGAAAATATTAGATATCATTTGTTTTCCAGGTACAGTTTCATTAGTGCATGTAATTATTAAATGTTAAAATGTAAAATAAAGCAACAAAAATATATTAGTAATATAAAATAACTAATAAAATATTAAATGACAAAAAATCATTCTTCCATGAATTAATTTAGTGTTAAAAATGTCTTCAGATGCATTTGTATGCATAATTTCTGTTTTATTTACGGACTGAATATTGTGAAATTATTAAATATATATTTTTTTTAATTAAATGATAAATGTAAAATAAAGCAATACAATCATTATATTAGCAATATAAAATAATTAAATAAAATATGAAATGACTAAAAATCATTCATCCATGTATTAATTTAGTTTTAAAAATGTCTTTATTATTTGTAGCTAGATTTATAGTATTTTAGTAGCATTAAACATCTTGTGTTTTTAACAATCTTTGGTTTCAGATGCATTTGTTTGCATAATTTCTGTTTTTTTTACAGACTGAATATTGTTAAAATATTAGATATCATTTGTTTTTCCATGTAGTTTCATTAGTGCATGTAATTATTAAATGTTAATAGAAAAATAAAGCAATACAAATATATTAGTAACATAAAATAATTAAATTAAATATAAAATAACTAAAAATAATTCTTCCATGCATTCATTTAATGTTGAAAAAAATGCCTTGATTATTTGTAGCTCGATTTGTAGTATTTTAGTAGCATTAAACATCTTGTGTTTGCAACAATCTTTGGTTTCAGATGCATTTGTTTGTACAATTAAAGAAAAATATTAGATATAATTAGTTTCTCCAGATACAGTTTCATTAGTGCATATAATTGTTAAATGATACATGTAAAATAAAGCAGTAATATTAATTAATTAAATAAAATATGAAATAAAAAACTATTTTCCATGCATTAATTTAGTGTTGAAAAACATGCACAGATTTTTTGTAGCTAGATTTATAGTATTTTACTATTTTTTAGTGCATGTAATTGTTAAATATTAAATGTAATATAAAGCAATAAAATCTATAAATTAATAACATGAAATGCCGATATTAATATATAGATTGAACCTGGTGAACAATATTAGATTTGACTTGTTTGGCTGGGGTTCACAAAGAGACGCGGGTGGATCTGATGAGGAAGAGTGTGATCTGTGATGATGAAGATGATGGTGAGGCAGATGAAAGCAGGACTGATTTTTCTTGAGCTCAATTGCCCCTGTGTCTCTGGCGCAGTAAGTGATCGCTGGCTCTTTTATTGGAGCTGATAGCATCCTAGCATTGTTCTGGCGCTGAAGAGCCGCCCCACTGCTCTAGCCTGCAGCGCTTCATATTATTGGGGCATTATTTCATGCTTGCCTGCCTCTTTTATCAACTGCTTCTCAAGTAATGTTAATAGACTAGAAAATTGAGACATTTATGAAGTATAGGCAGTGTTTATGAAAAAATCCATAAAATATGACAAGGGCGAGGTGAGATAAAAGCGGCGCCTTAATAGATTACGGCGAAGGGAGATCACCGCGGGCGCTGACGAGCTCCTCCTCGGAGACGCCGTTCGTTTAGCTGCGTTACTAACAAACTTAAATGTTCTAATTAATCTGAACACAACGCACCTCCTGCCCACTGAGACTCATTAGCTGCGGCTGCTAATTAAACTGACTCTCACACAGCCACACAAAACCTGGACATTTTTGTGAAAAAAGTCCCTTCTGCTCACCAAGGCTGTTTTTATTTGATCAAAAATACTGTAAAAAATGTGAAATATTATTATCAGTTGAAATAGCTGTTTTCTGTGTGAATATCTGTTCAAATGTAATTGATTTCTGTGATCAAAGCTGAATTTTCAGCATCATTGCTGCAGTCTTCAGTGTCACATGATTCTTCAGAAATCACTCTAATATCCTGATTTGCTGCTCAACGAACATTTGATTATTAGCAATGTTGAAAACTATGACTGCGTTTTAGTGCCACATAAAATAAAAAATAAAAAAATCTAAAATCTTAGATTAAATTGAAGTATTTCGAGAAGGAAGTTGAAATTACAAGAATAAAGTTTTGAGAATGAAATCAAAGTGTTTGAGAAAAGTCAAAATTACGAGAAAAAAGTCTAAATGTTTTGAGAACAAAGTCAAAGTGTTTTGAGAATAAAGTCGAAATAAGGCTAGAACAAACTCTCAAAATATTATAACTTTAATCTCCTAATTCCCACAAATTAGTTATTTAATTTCAGCTTTATTCCCAAAACATTTAGACTTTATTGACTTTGACTTTATTGTTGAAATATTTAGGCTTTATTCTAGTAATTTTATTTAAATATTTCGACTCTATTCTCAAAAGATTCCGTTTATTCTCGAAATTTTGACTTTATTCTCAAAACATTTAGCTTTTATTCTCATAATTCTGACTTTATTGTTGAAATATTTTGATTTTATTCTCAAAATATTTTGAGTGTATTCTCAAAATTTCACCTTTATTCTCAAAATATTTCAACTTTATTCTAGTAATTTTGACTTTATTGAAATATTTCGACTGTATTTTCTAAAAATTTTGAGTTTATTCTCGTAATTTTGACTATTCTCAAAACATTTGGACTTTATTCTCATTATTTTGACTTTAATGTTGAAATATTTCAATGTTATTCTTGAAATATTGAGTGTATTCTCCAAATTTTGACTTTATTCTCAAAATATTTTGACTTTATTCTAGTAATTTTGACTTTATTCTCAAAAAATGTTGAGTTTATTCTCTTTTATATTGTTGAAACATTTAGAATCTCAAAATATTTTGAGTGTATTCTCCAAATTACGACTTTATTTTCAAAATATTTAGACTTTATTCTTTTAATTTTGACTTTATTCTCGAAATATTACGACTTTAATCTTGTAATCTTAATTTTTTTTTCACGTGGCACTAAAACACCGTCGTTGTGCTGCCCAATATTTTTTTTTTTGTGAAAACTGTGATATATTTTATCTTATTTTATTTTTTAGATGAATAGCAAGTTCAAAAGAACAGCATTTATTAGACATTTTGTAACATTATAAATGTCTTTACTGGCCCTTTAATGCATCCTTAACGAATAAAAGCTTTTTTTTTCTTTTTTTAAATTTTACTTGCCCTAAACATTCAAGTCATTTCCACAAAAATATTGGGTGATAAAAATTGAGTTTTGTGAGCAGCAAATCAGCATATTAGAATGATTTCTGAAAGATCATGTGACACTGAAGACTGCAGTAATGATGCTGAAAATTCATCTTTGATCACAGAAATAAATTACAGTTTAACAGATATTCACATAAAAACAGCTAGTTTAAACTCTAATAATATTTCACATTTCTTACTGTGTTTTTGATCAAATAAATGCAGCCTAGGTGAGCAGAAGAGCCTTGGTAGTGTATGAGTCTGCTATCAGATAGCATAGTTCCTGTTAACCAGAGGAGTGTGTTCATTGACGAGGCTTATCAGAGCGGCAGAAGCAGCTGTCCCGCCACATTCATTCCAACGGGATGCCGGAGAATCCGGGATTGGAGCTCATTGTTTTAATCGATTCGCCCCCTTTAAGAAGATTATTGAAATGTCCCCGCAGCAGAGGTCTGCGCTCCCTCTTTGACGCTAATTGTGGGCGTCAGATTGCGATTTTTCCCAATGCAAATCCAATTGCGGGAGCGCGCGAGGAATAAAGCGACCCTCCCGACGGAGTGGGCGTATTCCCAAAACTGGGACTAACAGGACTACAGGATGCAGGCGGATGTTAAATTGGATTATTAAAGCGGGCGGCGTGTGCCAGGTCTCAGGGTAGTGTGCCGCTCCTCATTTAACAGAGGATCTGTTTGTTTGCGGATTCTGTGACGACGGCTGGAGCTCCTCGCTGGGGTTTTAGGGAATGGGAAACATGAAATCACCAAGGGGTGCGCTATGTGCAATCTACAACTCCTGCTGTTAACGAGGACTTTGGTTAATGAAGGTCAATTCCAAACATCTGCCAACACACAACGCTTAATCGTCTCTTATCAGAGAAAATTGATTTCTTTCCCCCTTCACTTGGAAAAATAACGTTTGACCGTTTACGCCGGAAGACTGGCCATATTAGCAAGGTGTAAAATCCTCAGATTGGTCCTAATGCAACGGCAAATATGATTCGATCATTTCGAATTTATTCTAGTAATTTTGACTTTATTCTCAAAATATTTCAACTCTATTCTCGAAATATCTTTTGAACTTTATTCTCAAAATATTGTGACTTTATTCTTGTAATTTTGACTTTGTCAAAATATTTCAACTTTATTCTCGTAATTTTGACTTTGTTGTCAAAATATTTCAACTTTATTCTCAAAATATCTTTTGAACTTTATTCTCAAAATATTTTGACTTTATTTTTGTAATTTCAATTTTATTTGAAAAATATTTTGACTTTATTCTCAAAATTTTGACTTTGTCACAATATTTCAACTTTATTCTCGTAATTTTGACTTTATTCTCAAAATTTTGACTTTATTGTTGAAATATTTCAACTTTATTCTCGTAATTTTGACTTAATTCTCAAAATATTTCAACTCTATTCTCGAAATATCTTTTGAACTTTATTCTTAAAATATTGAGTTTATTTTTGTAATTTCAACTTTATTTGAAAAATATTTTGACTTTATTCTCAAAATTTTGACTTTGTTACAATATTTCAACTTTATTTTCGTAATTTTGACTTTATTCTCAAAATTTTGACTTTGTTACAATATTTCAACTTTATTTTCGTAATTTTGACTTTATTCTCAAAATTTTGACTTCGACACAATATTTCAACTTTATTCTCGTAATTTTGACTTTATTCGCAAAATTTTGACTTCGACACAATATTTCAATTTTATTCTCGTAATTTTGACTTTATTCGCAAAATTTTGACTTTGTTACAATATTTCAACTTTATTTTCGTAATTTTGACTTTATTCTCAAAATTTTGACTTTGTCACAATATTTCAACTTTATTTTCGTGATTTTGACTTTATTCTCAAAATTTTGACTTCGACACAATATTTCAACTTTATTCTCGTAATTTTGACTTTATTCTCAAAATTTTGACTTTGTTACAATATTTCAACTTTATTTTCGTAATTTTGACTTTATTCGCAAAATTTTGACTTTGTTACAATATTTCAACTTTATTTTCGTAATTTTGACTTTATTCTCAAAATTTTGACTGTGGAAATATTTCAACTTTATTTTCAAAATTTGACTTTGTCAAAATATTTCAACTTTATTCTCTAAATATTACGACTTTAATCTCATAATCTTAGATTTAAAAAAAATCTATGTGGCACTAAAACACCGTTGTTGTGCTGCCCAATATTTTTTGTGAAAATCATTATACATTTTATTTTTCAGGATTCACAGATGTATAGAAAGTTTAAAAGAACAGCATTTACTTGAATTTTTTTTTTTTTTTTTCTACATTAACATTACAAACGTCTTTACTGGCAATTTAATGTATCCTTAATTAATCAAAGTATTATTTTCTTTTCTTCTAAATAAAACGCAATTTACAACTCTTGCTGTTAACGAGGACTTTGGTAAATGAAGGTCAATTCCAAACATCTGCCAACACACAACGCTTAATCGTCTGTTATCAGAGAAAATTGATTTCTTTCCCCCTTCACTTGGAAAAATAACGTTTGACCGTTTACGCCGGAAGACTCACGATATTAGCAAGGTGTAAAACCCTCAGATTGGTCCTAATGCAACGTCAAATATGATTCGATCATAGCTCATTAGATTCAGTATCTGGACGTAAATATGTTGCTCTACAATACTAATGATAAAATGCGATTTGCATAAACATCAAAATAACTGCACGGGATCAAATGATGTAGAAGACGTGTCTCAAGGCAGAGGAGAATCTGTCAGACGTCCAGAATTCCTCATTAAGGACACGGGGACTATTATGCTAAACGTGACCTCGCCGCGCAAGCTAATCAAGGGTGAAACTGAGAAAACAAAAAACACACAGAGCGCTTAATTTAATCTAAATGATGGCGCTCGGGGCCTGGAGCGACGCGAACGCAAAGGTTAACGAATTTGGTAAATCAAATCTGATAAGGATTCTTCACATTACACCACAAAATCAACATGTGCTCGCAATTAGACAAAGGCTTTCGTCAAGAACACACCCTGATAATGAAACACGTTTAATGTTTCACGCATATTTCACAAAGAGGGCCTGGAGGTCGGTGCTTTGTTCCGTTTCAACAAATGCTTCAGAAGAAAACCTTCAGAAAATTACATTTAAATTCAATATTATGTAGATTTTATATGATCAAATGAGTTTAATTACCAGTTTAAAACCTTTTTTTTAACAATAGAAACAAATAAGAATTATTATTATTAAATACATTTATTTAAATAAGAATTATTATTAAATGAATTAAGTTTAAATTCTAGGTTAAATGTTAAACATAACCCTAACTTAGTATGCATTTCACCATAACAAAAAATATATTAAGAAAATAATGTTTCTTGCAATAACACAGTTGCACACTGAAGGTCTGGCCATTAAAATTTAATTTTATTAAATTAAATTTAATAAAAAACAATGTTAAAATATTTTATATTTACAATTTTTTTTTTTTTTTTTTTTGAATGTTAAAGCATTTTCTCAGCAGGATTAGTATAGTTAACTAAAACTATAAAATCATAAAAAGTTACTTGGTAAAATAAATTTTAACTGAAATAAAATATTTTACTTTTGACTTATTTTATAAAAAAATCTCGTTTCATTTTAGTCTAACATGATGTACTAAAATAACTAAAACTAAAACTATAATAAAAATATTTTAAAAATAAAGATACACTAGCAGTTCTAGCTAAGTTTTTAAACATTTTTAATGTTTTTTTTTAAAGAAGTCTCTTCTGCTCATCGAGCCTGCATTTATTTGATCCAAAGTACAGCAAAAACTGTAAAATTAAAAACATAATTATTATTATTTATTTATTTTAAATAATGTTTTCTATTTGACTATATTTCTAAAATGTAATTTATTCCTGTGAAAAAGCTGAATTTTTAGCATCATCACTCCAGTCACATGAAATTATTCTAATATTCTGATTTTCTGCTAAAAAAAAAAAAACATAAAAACATATTTTAAGTGCTGATCTTTGGATCTTTCTATTAATTCAAGATAATAATAATAATAAAATAATAAATGTTTCTTGAGCAGCAAATCAGCAAATTAGAATGATTTCTGAAGGATCATGTGACACTGAAGACTGGAGTAATGATGCTGAAAATACAGCTTTGGTAACAGGAATAAATTACATGTTAAAATATATTCAAATAGAAAGCAGTTATTTTAAATAGTAAAAATATTTAAAAATTTTACTGTTTTTACTTCACTTTGGATCAAATAAATTCAGGCTTGGTGAACAGAAGAGACTTCTTTAAAACACATTAAAAATCTTAGTGTTCCATAAATAAAATTAATAATAATAATAACAACAATAATAATAATAATAATAATAATAATAATTTTTGTTTAACCCTAACCCTAACTAAAAAAAATAAATAAATAA